>NC_056631.2:200683886-200933886 GCF_002870075.4 Lactuca sativa | reverse complement strand
CCCGAAGATCCCGAAAAGTGCGGTTCCCGAGTCGAAGCTCTGCCCGCGAGAAGTTTGATTTTCGAGGAGATCTTCCAGATCTGCTGAGGAATACTACTTCTATAAGCCGTAGTGCTGTCGGATCGTCTTCTGATCAAGTGAGTGTATACTACCTTTCATAAACACGATAATAATACAAGTATGGTTTGAGTGTATTAAGTATATTGTTGTTTATATGTGTGGGTGTGTAGTTTCTTTCTTCTAATACAATAATACGAAGTATTTTATATAAAAATACGTGCTATGTGTATATATTTGGTTGTGTTATGTGTGAATGAGTATTCACTCTCTTCTATCTTACAGATCTGCTTATTTCTTTATGAGATATGTGTTACGTGTGTGCCTCATCTGTTATGTGATATATGTGTTGATTAAAGCATGCTATACAGGTTTTCTTTAAACTATGTATACAAATGTATATTTTTATCTACTAATATTGTTGGGTAGAACATGGGTAGATGGGTTAGTTGGTGACTATGGAGTTAGCGCCTGCTGTTAGATAAACCTTGGTGACTATGGAGTTAGCGCCTGCTGTTAGATAAACCTTGGTGACTATGGAGTTAGCGCCTATTATTAGGTAAACCTTGGTGACTATGGAGTTAGCGCCTTTTGTATAAACCTTGGTGACTATGGAGTTAGCGCCTATTGCATAAACCTTGGCGACGATGTGACTTCGTGCCTATTTGATGAACCTTGGCGACTATGGAGTTAGCGCTTGTTAAGTAAACCTTGGCGACTATGGAGTTAGCGCTTGTTAAGTGAACCTTGATGACTATGGAGTTAGCATCGCTTGAGTAAACCCCGACGACTATGGAGTTAGCGTCTTATAACTATGGATTTAGTACTCGATAGATAAACTTTGGCAGCAATGGATTTCGTGCCGATTCCTTAGGAATAAGTGAATGAAGGATAGTTGGTTCTTAGGGGGAAACCTTAAGAAGATGATGGAGATGGGTATTTGAGTTGATTGTTTGATAATTGAATATAATAAATGTATTATTGTGGGTTGAAAACCCTATATGCTCACCAGGCTCCCAAGCCTGACCCACTCAGTTTTCTTTTCATTACAGGTAATGACACAAGAGTATAAGTCGGCGGACTTGACGAGAGATTTTGGATTATAGATCAGTAGTTGAATAACTATTGTAAGGTCTATTTTATGTTGTTTATGCTTTTGGTCTGTAACGAACATGACATCCCGAGGTTTTATTATTTAATAAAAATACATTCTTTTCGAGAAATGTTTTGATAAAATGGTTATCATATTTTATTTTGGGAACAAATTCCGCAACCGTTTCCTTTAAACGATCACTCTGATTTTGAAAACAAAGCATAAACAAATCGGTCTTTTCTGGCCGTGAAATTGGGGATGTCACATTTTAGGGGGGGGGGGGGGGGTTCCATCTTTCCTTGAGACTTTGAGTATGTTGAACTCACTAAGAGATTGAGACTTCACATCTAGACCTTGTGAGGTCCCTAGAGTTGTGAGGTCCCTAGAGTCCAAAGGTCTCAGCTTTATCCAGCTATAGAGGAGCTTTTATGCCTAAGACCACAAATGGAGCCTGTTTTGGCATTTCAAGCCTTATGTGCCATGCATGGACGTAAAGATTATAGTTTTACGTGATATTTCAGCCTTGGGAGGCTAGATCTAGAGTTTGGGGCGGGGATGAAATTTAAAGCTGGAAAACTGGATCGGAACTGGAATCGGACCGGAACCGGAACCGTTAGAACCGTAATATATAGAACTGGTTCCGGTTATGGGTTTAAAAATTGGCTTTATCCGGGTTCCGGGTAATCCGGGTTTGGGTCCACCGGTTCCAGGCAAACCGGGTCTAAGAACCGGAACCGGAACCACTTTTAGGCGTCAGAATCAGTTTTTGTAAAACGTTTAAAACATGTATATCTCATTCGTTTCAAGTCGGATTGACATACAGTTTTTCCAACGTGTAGTTTAGAGTTTGCACATGATTTTTGACTATTAATTTTTCATTTTTAGTTTAATATTCATTGACTTACAGTCCCCCATAGTCGATATATCAAAGCTGGAAGTTTTTTGTTTTTCAGCTTTTTTGTATTCTGTGAAAGTTTTAAAACATGCATATCTAATTCGTTTGAAGTTGGATTGGCATGCGATTTTTTTTCCAACTTGTAGTTTAGATTTTGTACATGATTTTAGACTATAATTTTGTCATTTTTGGTTTAATATTCAATGACTTACAGCTCCCCAAAGTCGGGATATCAAAGCTGAAAATTTTCAGCTTTTCAGCTATTTGTTTTTGTACTTTGAATCCTGTGAAAATGTTTACACATGCATATCTCATTCCTTTAAATTCATATTGATATTTGGTTTTTTTTCCAATGTGTAGTTTATAGTTTGTATAATTTTAGACTATAATTTTGTCTATTTTGGTTTCATATTCAATGACTTACAGTCCCCTGATGTCGGGATATTAATATTAAAATTTTAAAATCCAACCATTAAGTAGTAAGTAATTACCAAAAAATTCCGGGTTTTTCGGTTATAAACCCACTTTATCCGGTTTCAACCTACCCACTTTGATGTTTTCAGGTTTTGCGGTTTTAGACCCACTTTACCCGGTACCATACCTGAAAACGAACCGGAACCGATTCCTATATACCGGTCCGGTTTTCGGTTCTACAAAATCCCGTTAACTGGTTCCGGGTTTGGACCCACTTTAATCTATACTCTGAAGCTCTTGAGAATCGAAACTTTCCAACGCAATGATGCATAACAAATTACCTTTCACGCATTAGTTTATGAAACATCAAAAGTTTTATTGTTTATGTATATGAAATCTAAAATGCTATTATACCAACATGGCAACAGGCAACAAGGTGTCAAGCGTACGTCTTAAGACATTATAATCTCAACAATGAGACATTTCATAGTCAAAAAAGTTTCAACTTTAGATAATACAATTTATATATTGCAAGTTTTGGCAAATGAATAAGCTTATCCACAAGCATATGTAGCAATTTCACACGTAAAACAATTTTTAGTGCTTCGAAACCAAGTCGTCTGTAATTATTTAAAGTCTTTATCCACTGAAAGAAATATTATATTACTTTAATAGAGATAGTGGTACACCTCAGACGTTTGTAACACATGTTACACTATTTTAAGTAATTATCAAAAATATTATAAATGGTCGGTTTCGTTGACCTGAATATATATATATATATATATATATATATATATATATATATATATATATATATATATATATATATATATATATATATATATATATATATATATATATATAGGAGGGTTCAATTGAGAAAAAAAAGGTTGAGAATGAGGAACCATTCTCAGCCAATCACTTAATGAGCTTAAAAAACGCACGGTGGCAAACTTGAAATAATCCAAATACATCAATGAACGGTGACAAATTTGTAAATAATCAAAAAACATTAAACTGTCAGGGCACTTGGGTAATTTGATATCACGTCAAATCTCGACAGAAAAACACCATTTCCCTCTTCGATACACCATAACTCGAAAACCATTTGAAGAACAATCGACAAGAAGAAACACATTTGCAGAAGCATCAAATAACATAAACGAAGAAAAATGTCTTCCGATGAAAACATGAACGAGACCATTTCCTCACTCTTGACAATGAAAGATAACCATCGGCGTTTTTTCTCGAGTTTTTAACGATTTCGAATCATTTCTAAAATTATCACTTGATTACTTGAAATTTCTCGTAATGTTCGAAAATTATTAGTTGATTTAGAACTAAAAACATTGTTTTCACACTGTTTATTCTTCAAAAAAGGTTGTTTACTTCAATTTTACTTGAAATTTATGATACTCGTTCATTCTTGTAACCCTCCTTCGTTATTACTTTATTTACTTGAAATTTTTGTAAGAATCATCCATTATTATTTGATATATAAATGATTTTACATCATCTCTTCATTTTTCATCTTTATTCAAAACTATTCTGTCAAAATACAAACGTTACTTAACATTTTGCTTATGTTTTCCTAATATTAACTACTTACCCTTACAGAAACGACACCAACAGTGAAGAATACATATACACGAAAACCAAGAACAAATCAAAAAGGTAAATAAAATATGTTTTGTTTACTTCTGAACACAAGCAAAACTAATATTCATTCGTGAATATGTATAGCTTGCTGCCATACATACATTATTAATATGTGAATACAACAAGAATGACTTACGTATGTTCTATTCACATATGAATATAACAAAACATATTCATATGTGAATAAAGAAAATATGAATACATATGTTTTATTCAAATATTCATTCGTGAATATGTATATTATATTCACATAGAACATAACTTGCTGCCATACATACATTATTCATATATGAATACAACAAGAATTACTTACATATGTTCTATTCACATATGAATATAACAAAACATATTCATATGTGAATAAAAAAAAATATGAATACATATGTTTTATTCAAATATTCATTCGTGAATATGTATGTTATATTCACATATGAATAGAACATAGCTTGCTGCCATACATACATTATTCAAATATGAATACAACAAGAATCACTTACATATGTTCTATTCACATATGAATATAACAAAACATATTCATACGTGAATAAAAAAATATGAATACATATGTTTTATTCGAATATTCATTCGTGAATATGTATGTTATATTCACATATGAATAGAACATAGCTTGCTGCCATACATACATTATTCAAATGTGAATACAACAAGAATCACTTACATATGTTCTATTCACATATGAATATAACAAAACATATTCATATGTGAATAAAGAAAATATGAATACATATGTTTTATTCAAATATTCATTCATGAATATGTATGTTATATTCACATATGAATAGAACATAGCTTGCTGCCATACATCCATTATTCAAATGTGAATACAACAAGAATCACTTATATATGTTCTATTCACATACGAAAATAACAAAACATATTCATATGTGAATAAAAAAATATAAATACATATGTTTTATTCGAATATTCATTCGTAAATATCAAACTCATTTATCTTCTACTTACTATTGAATGAAGGTAAGAACACTAACATTTCCGATAAAGATTCACCAACAATGAGAGAAACAAGATCAATGCAGAAGAGGAAGAATGCGAAAGGTACAAAATTCCTATCATATCTAATATATTCATATATAATAAAATAGTATATATTAGTTATATTTTTGAAATAAATAAATATTAATAAATCAACGAGCATATATCATATTCATATATCAGTAACTTATTCAAATATTATATGTTTTCATTTCCCAGATAAAAAAGAAACAAAAGTACCAAAGAAAATGAAGCATCAAAGCAGGAAAAGTCTATCAAAAAGGAAAACTCCTGAAAAACAACAACTACAAGATTCAGACTCTGATTTTGAAAGTAGTCATCCATCGAAGAAGGCAAAAAAAAGGAGTCACCAATAAAAAAAAGACAAAAAAAAACAATGGTAAAAGTATTTACTCAAAGAAAAACAGATGTTCACTAGACGCATTACTATCTATAATCCTTGTGATGAGCAAAAAACAAAAAGAATCTGTAAGATCTATGGGTTTTGGAGCTTTGTTAAAAATGAAAATCACGGATATACCACTGAAGCTGGGATTTTATGTTCTTCAAAAATTTGATTCTGAGAGAATGGTGATAGATATTGAAGGAAAGGAATTGAAAGTAACATCAGAGTCTGTTCATGACATGTTGGGCATACCAATTGGTGGAACCAAACTTACACAACTGGATCAATGGCCTAAGGATGATACAAGTTATGATGAATGGAAGCAACAATTTAAAAAAGATTCAATCATCCGACCGAGTGCAATAAAAAATGTTATTATTTCTACCACACAAGTTGATTTCAATTTCAAATTGAACTTCTTAGTTCTTTTTGTCAACACATTTTGCGAGTCAACATCAATGGGAAGATGCAACTTGTTTCCCTTGAGTTATATTTCAAGAAAAACAGATATCAGCAACATAGACTGGTGCAACTATGTTTTGGACTGTCTTGTCAGAACAAAAAACTCATACATACCATACTCAGATAACAGCTTCTTTGTTGGACCTTCAACTTTCTTGGTGATAAGTTATTATAATGTTTATACTCAATTTTTAATAATATTGATTATTCATAATCTAATAGCAAATATTCATATATGAATAAGAAAAATATATTTGTTCACACGTAATGCTTTACATTACTTATTCATTTATGAATAAGTAAAAATAATATTACTTGTTCATATATGAATATCAATTAGTTATCATTTATGTGCAGTTGTTCTATGCTGATAACATCTACTCAGAAGCTTTAACAGTAGCACGTAAACTTCCAACAATTTGTTATTGGAGTTCAGAGAAGATTAGATATCGAGAGACATTTGAACAAGAAAAAGGTAGATTTGGAGTTGGAGAATTAAACGAAGAATTTGTTAATGAACAAAATGAAGGAGATACAGATCTTGAAGACAATGATTCTGATAAAGATGAAGATCATTCTGTTGAGGTAATTAGTTTTAACATGTTAATAATATATGATTACATTAAATTATTATATTAAATTCTAATCATATACTTCTTTTTGTTACATAGGCATATGAATCAGAAATATCAAAAATGATTAATAATTTTGAGAGGATGAAGGAAAAGCTGAATTCAAAGCTTAATGATGCGACGACAAAGTTCCCTGAAAAGGAAAGTTTTAGAATTTTCAAAGAAAAGATGAAAAATATGATTGTTGCAAGAAAAAAATGAAAACACAACACTTTTTAATTTTCCAATTAATGAAATTGGAGTTGAAGGAATCAATTTGACACCAATAATGGGTCAAAAAAACAAATGATCAAACAGAAAATGAAGATAAAGAGGGAAATGGTGAAGAAGACAGTGATAATGGTGCAAGTCAACCAGAAGTAGATTATTTGCTTAATTCAAATGAAGCAGATAATGAAGGAATAAAGAATGATGCAGATAAAAATAAAAAAGAAGGTGAAATTAGAGTAAAAGAGAAAGATGCAAAGAGGAATGAAAATCCGAATGATGAAGAAGAAAAAGATGATCATGCTGAGGAAAAAAATAATTATGAAGAGACTATTCAACAAACTGAAAATCAAAATTTGTTGGATAAAGTTGTTAACAACATTGTGGACAATGTCCTTGGAATTGGAGTTTCAAGTTTAAATAGTCAAGAAGATGAAATCTGGAATCACCCTGAAATGAAAACTATTGTCGATAATATTGATATAGGTAAATTTTGTCTTAATTTTATTTTATAAAAATATCAATACACAATAACAATTTTGTTTGTTAAATTTTGACCAGGGTCACCAATGAGTACATGTAAAACTAATACTCTTGTAGAAAAGGAAAAATCAGAAGGTGTACATGAACAAGGAACAAAAGTTGAAAAAACAAAAGGAGATGATACAGGTAAATGAATGATTTAAAATATATTACAATATTTATATTGATTTTTTTAATAACATTGTTTATTCATAAATGAATAATATACTATATAAATAAATAAAAAATAAAAAATATTCATATATGATGTATATGTTTCAGGCAAGGAAAACTCTGAAGATAGAAATGAAGGAGGAACGGAAGCTAAGAACACGAAAGATGGAAGTGGAGAAAAACAAACAAAAATTGAAAAAGGAAATGCAGAAGATAGAGGTAAATAGTTGATTCACTAATAAATGAATATAGTAAGTTTTATTATTCATAAATGAATAACACAATATATGAATAAATAAAAAAATATAGTATTACTTATTCATAAATAATGATATGTATTACTTATTCATAAATGAATACATTACTTATTCACATATGAATTACTTAATCACAGTTCTTTATCTTTCAGGAAAGAAAAAGTCAGAAAATCAAAACAAGAAAGGAGAAAAAGCTGACAAGACAAAAGGAAATAAAGGAGGTAAGAATTTGGATAAACATTTCAAAATATAAACTCAAATATTATAATTAACTTACAACTATTTATATGATAAATCTCCTAGCATGCAGATACTCATCCAAGCTTTAGTCTAGGTCTCAGTCAAGATTCAGATCAAACTTCAAGTAAAAAATCTAATGAATCTTCCCCAAAAAAAGCACTTATAAAGAAACAAATCAAAGACGACCATCAGAAGGTTGTTATCAGATTAGCAAAGAAAAATGTTCCTAATCCAAATCCAATCTCTGTATCAATTCCTACTGAAGTAGGACCATCAAAGCATGATCTGGATCAACCAAGAGAGAAGAAGCTTGCTGATGCTTTCAAATCACCTTTCAAATGCAGAATAACAGACACAAAACCCAAACGGACACATCAGGAGAGTATTGTCTGTGAATGGTTGTTCAACTTACAAGGCAATACATCGTAAGTAATTTTATTTTATATACATTCATATATGATTATTATATAGATAATAATCTATGACATTTTGATTATATATTTGCAGAGATGTGGTTGTCCAGACAAAATATTGTCAGATAGCAGAAAGAGCAGTTATGGAAAGTCTATATGCAAGCACAGAGATTTTTGGAGAAGTTTTAGACACTTGGTCTAATTTACTTAACCACCAAGAACTGGAAAGGGATTTTGGAAATTCACCATACAGACTCTTCTTGAAAGTTGGAGTTTCTGTAAGTTTATGCTCTAACCTTAATTCCTTCCTTATTCATAAATGAATACACCAATATGATGTATTCATTTATGAATATTATATTTTTTTACAACTTAAATTCACATATGATTATACAAATATGATGTATTCTTAAACATAATTATATATATTCAATCGAAATTCACATATGATTATATTGGTTACAGACTGCTTATCTAACTTCAACATTGTCTGATGAAAGAAAGTATGAAAAATTCAAGGAGAACTTTCATGACGGTACCAATGGGTACAAAAAAATCTCGAACATAAAAGATATTGACATGGTATGTTAATTAAATTTGTTTTTTATATATATTTTATCAACAAAATACTTACCATTATATACATAAAAATAGGTATTCTTTCCAGTTGTTAGAAGTGCTCACATTTTTGTGACTGTCTTCAACTTAAAGAAACCGTCAATTGAAATTCTAGACAATAGTGCAGTTGAAGGGGATTATGAAGGGAAATACGGAGTAATAATGAAACCTTTGGTATGTACCCAGTTCACAACAACATAAAAGAACCAATTTATTACATATCAAACTTTTATTTTATTTAATGATCAGAAAAATTTGTTTGTGAGATACTTTAAAGAAATAAACCATCCAAGAGTAAATGCAATCTCAAAAGAAAGTATCAAACCCCAACGACTTGAAATGTCATGGAGAACAGTTAAAAACAAAGTTGATTGTGGGGTCTTTGCAATGAGACATATGGAGACCTATATGGGATAACCACTCTCAAAGTGGAAACCAGGTCTTCATAAAGAAAGTGCAGTTCAGCAAACTACTTTAGAGAAGCTCAGGCAAAGATATGCACACGTAATGCTAACTTCTGAAATTAACATGTTGAAGGCTAAAGTGTTGGATCTTGCTGAAAAATATCAAAAAGTTGAATTCAAAGTGCGTACTGATCATGCATACAAGGCTATGCAAACAATTCAAAAAAGGTTAAAAGAATATTAATGATTGCTTGTGAAGATGAAAGAATGTTGAAGTGTGATGCTATAGAACAGTTTGTGTTGAAGATGAATGGATTTGAAGTACATGTAAGATAATTCTACGAAACAAGTTTTAAATGGTTTGTTAAATATTGTTGAACATCGTTTTAATATTTTGTGAAATGCTTATGAACAACTTTTATTATCTTGTGTTGAATGATTATGTAATAGAAACAATTTCGCTTATTTCTGTTAGTTTTTTATATTTAAATATTTTCAAAGTTTATTTATGTTTATTCATAAATGAATACGAATATGATATCTTCATTTATGATTAAATTAGGAGTAATATGTCAGTATAACAAAGTTCATATATGAATATAACAAATTTCATATATGAATATATAACTAACTTATTAGTAGAAACAAGTTTGCTTATTTATGTCATTTTTTTATATTTAAATATTTTCAAAATTTATTTTTATTTATTCATAAATGAATACGAATATGATATATTCATTTATGAATAAGTTCAAAGTAATATGTTAGTATAACAAAGTTCAGATATTAACATAAAAAAGTTTAGATATGAATATTACTTATTTATTAGTATAACAAATTTCACATATTTATATTCATTTATAAATAATTTACAATATCAATATAACTTATTTTATAGTAATTTAAAAAACAAATATCAACATATCAATTTACCATATCAATATAAATATGTATTATTCATACATGAATATTATTGTTTATTGTTTTTATTTGCATATATTCATAAATGAATAAAAAAAATCCCTAACTGTCTTTTGCTGATTTAGCAGCTCCAACTCTTTCTGGACAAGTACGTAAATTGTGTGGAACTCGCTTTCCACATCCTGAACACATTCTATGTTCTTTTTTAGAATTTTCATATGCTACTTCACCTACACTTGGAATTCTTTTCTTGATTCCAGAACCTTTATTGCTTTGAACTTCAGGAACATGAATATTAATCTCTTCTGGAATAGGTATAGTAACACCCAAAAGCTTGCATACGACTTCACCATGTGTCTTGCTTTTCAATCCAGGAGAAATATAATCACTCTCAAATTCCTTCAACAACATTTGTTGTTTCTCAACAAACAAAGCCAATCTCTTTTTGTCATCTCTTACAATATCCAAACATGATTCAAAACTATAATATGAATCATTGACTAGCTTTACATTCTCACAATCACCTGAATCAGATTGAACAGAACTAAAATGATAATTTCTTGATATCACATCCTTTCTCCATCTCTTCAAAATGTACATTTCAAGAATTTCTTTAACACCACATCTCATCATTATTGTAAAAGCATGTCTGCATAAAACACCCATACACTTAAAATGTTCACAACTGCAATTTATTTCTTTCTCTTCAGCTTTTATTTCAACTTGATACAAAAACAAAATTTACACATTTACATTCATATAAGAATACTCATATCAACACTCATATATATTCATATATTCATATAATATTCATATATGAATATTGATATTCATATATGAATATTATCATATTCATATATGAATATTATTACATTTTTCATAATAAACAAGTAAAATTACTTTAAATCCATTTTTAAAATCACTTTTACTGTTTTTGTGCTGCACAATGTAAACTTCCCAACCATCTTCAATACCAACATATAAGTACGTACAGAAAAAACATGCTTTATATATTTCTTTTTGCACCTCAAAAAATAATGTACTTGTATAAACCTTTGAAGCTTGCAGTTCTATTTCTCGAGGTGTTTGCATTTTATATGATGCTTTCTTTGATGCCCTATCAAACTCTCGTTGAGTATTCCTTTGCTTTTGAATGGCAGTGTCGTAATTCATCATGAAATTCAAAAGTAAGTTCCCACTTTCTGAATATGTATTAAAAAATGAGTTCATACTCTCTGACCTCGATGTAGTCTACATCAAACCACACATTAGAATATCACTAAAATATCCAGGCATCCATGAATCACGTATTGTAAACATGTCTTTAAACCATCTTGTGTCTTCAAGATTGAATTCCTTCATAAGAAAACCTCACTTCACCTCAAAAACATCAGGTTTCATATTAATGTCCCAAACAAGCTTCGAAAACCTTTTTCTAAAGTCTGTGTTTGTAAATAAATCATCTGATATCTGTATTAAAACAAAAATATTCATAAATGAATAAATAATAATAAGTAAAATAACAATCAATATCCATAAATGAATATACTAATAAGTATATTTGAAATATATTAAAATAATACTTTTTTTTTCAACTTTTTCATTATATGCCACATACATAATCGGTGCTTTGAATTACGAAACACATTCTCAACAGCTTGTTTTATTGCAGCATCTTGATCAGTTAAAACAAGTGTTGGTTCTTTCCCATGAGTTTTAAGAAATGCTTTAAGCAACCAAGAGTAAGACTCAATGCTTTCATTGCTTAGCAACCCAGATCCAACAGTAACCGATTTTTTATGATGGTCAATAGCAGTAAACGGAACAAAAACCATTCGATACCTAACACACAAAAAAATGTTCATTAGATTCAATTTTTGATGTATTAATACGTGAATATAAAAATATTCATATATGAATAAGCTATAAACAAAAGTAGATAAAATAACTTGTTTGTTCGGAAAGTCGCATCAAACGAGATAACATCACCAAATTCAGCATAATATGCCTTCTCCATTTCATCAACCCAAAACATACAGTCCAAAACATCATCTTGACAATTAAACTCAAATGAGTAATTTGGATATTGAGCTCGACGGTCATTCATTGTGTTTACTCTCATTTGGGCATCTTTATAACCAATAACCCTGTTGATATCTCTCCTTAAATTTTTATAGTCAACTACTTTGGGCTTTACAAACTCATACCCACCTCTCAGACTTGCCCTCAACTTATGAGCCATAGTTGGACCTATTTTTGATGTGGAAGCACGCACAATAAACTCTTTTTCTGAATATGACATTTGTCTCGCCTTTTTTAAATCGCTTCTCTTCTCAAGTGGATGGTTGTGAAGTTCATCAAACTGAAAAACTTTATCATTTGGAGTTCCATACACAGATTCAAATATAATCTTTGCTTGACAACCAATAGCTCTTGAATTTGAATTTCGTTTCCTCCTAACACCACTTGTACCTAATGTGTCACAAGATTTCTTTTTCTGTTTACCACCACGATTACATATAACATGTTTCTTCTTTATAATCTTGTTATCAAACCTTGACTGTGTGCCCAGTCTAACATCAAAACCACCAATTTCAGCATACTCAGAATACATTTTGATAGCCAATTTTAATGATTTGAAGATTAAACCCTTAAAAGGAATAAGTTGAACAGGTACATCTGGCTTATAGACATGTTCTCCAATTATATCATCAAAATATTATGCATCATGTACTGAACTTGAAGATTCACCACCTAAAATAATAATGCATGAATAAAACAATAATATATATGAATAAATATAACTCATATAAATAAAACAAAAAACATTCATATATGAATAAAACATTCATATATGAATACGTAAAATTCATGAGGATTCAAAATATATAAAATAAAACATAACTTATTCATATATGAATAAAACGAAAAAAATAATAAATTCGAAATTACAATTAATACACGTTTATTCATATATGAATAAGACAACAATTTATTCATTTTAACATATTCATATGTAAATAAAACATAATTTATTCATATATGAATAAAACGAAAAAAATAATAAATTCGAAATTACAATTATCACACATTGATTCATATATGAATAAGACAACAATTTATTCATATTAACATATTCATATGTAAATAAATGATAATCAACAAAATTAAAAACAATAAAATAATTCAATAACTAATACCTTCAAAAAATGAGTTCTCAACATCTTCTTCTTCACTCTCACTCATAGAAGAATACAAATCACCATCAATAACACTAGAATTCGACATAATACACCAAATGATCTATATAAATAAACAAAAACAATCTTAATATCGAATATATCTCACAAAAAAAGTCGTACAAAATATCTGAAAGAAACTTAAATCATATATGATCATATGATGTAATTAAGCAATCTCTCTCAGTACAAAACGTAAAAACTACAACGATATAACCGATGAAATAAATATCTCAAACTACTTAACAAAAATCCGATGAAATAACTCCAATACATATTCAAAACTTGATAATCTTGATAATGAACTCCGATGAAACAACTCCAAAAGGAATATAATAAGCGTAATTCCAAATAAATTATAAAAAGCAATGATCTTGATAATGAACTCCGATCTATCCGATTCAAACGATATACATACCTGATCAAATCGGAAACTCAAAACGAAGTAGAAAACTGAAACACAGATGCGAAACTTCACGATTAATTGAATGAAAACGTATAATTGCTAACGAGTTATATAAATAACTCTGATCTATCCGATTCAAACGATATACATACCTGATCAAATCGGGAGCTGAAAAAGAAGTAGAAAACTGAAACACAGATGCAAAACTTCACGATTAATGGAATGAAAACGTATAATTGCTAACGAGTTATATAAAGAAAATAATCTTGATAATGAATTCCTCATATCCGATTCAAACGATATAAAAAGTTGCTAATTTACAAAGATACCCTTAATGAAAATGGACACGCGTATTTTTTTTAATTTGAACATGTTAGATAAATGATTGGCTGAGAATGATTCCCTCATTCTCAACCTTTTTTATTTTCTCAATTGACCCTCTCTCTCTCTCTCTCTCTCTCTATATATATATATATATATATATATATATATATATATATATATATATATATATATATATATAACTTTTTGTTGAAATTTAAAAGGTACATGCTTGATTACCTAATATACAAATCTGTTATGCACAAAACACTTATCTTTTTATGAACAAAAACTAATTATGGTAAAAAATAATCAACGGAAGTATTTAAGAAAAGAAACATCAATTAATTTTTTTTTTCATTTTTTAATGTGGGCATGATGTTTGTCCAAAGGTTGGGCATATAATTTTTCTAACATATCAGCTAGAAATTTTATAGCCATTGAAACAGTTAAATAATATTTTCGAAATAAAAAACTCGTTCATCGAAACAGTAATAATTGTTGTCGCCGCTTTGCATGGGTGTACACCTAGTATATATCTCCCTATCTAATAAACAAAACCAAAAGTACACGTGTCCATTCAAAACAACTGAATTATTCCAAAGTTAAATACCAATTATACCCTTCTTTGTTTCAACTACAAATCAATTTCGATAAAACGCCCTGTTTTCTTTCCATTTACTCAGTGATAACAACGGTAGATATTAACTCATAAATTCATTACATACCTAATTAATAATAATATGTTATTATGGTATCCGATTTCGTATATAAGGTATGATATCAATTGCATTCAATTTGATCGTATTATGCTCAATATATACTTCAAACATATGATATCAATCTATCAATCATTCCTTTACAACATCGTATTTACAACATCATTCATTTGTAAATTAAGCTACGATTTGAATACCTGATATACCCCTTTGGCATTTCAATATTAACACAATCTAAAATGACGGACTGGAGGTACCTATATGAACGAGAAATCAGTGAGCTCATAGAAAATCTCGATCGGATTAGCATCATGAAGGTGATCAATTCCATATATATTGCTCAATTTGTCTATTTATTTGTGTTTGCTAATGTCATTGATTAGTCATACAATGAAGAACATCTCCTCCTATCCTTCTTCTTCCTTTCTTACATCGTCGACAAATGTCTTTGATTCGAAGAACAACTCCATTACACAAACGATTCTAAAATCTATTTCTCTTGCATCTTATCGCTCACCCGAATTTATTTCCCTGTTTGCAACCAAGAACTATACGTCTATACGCCCACGCCAACTTTTGGTTCTCCTATTTTCGAATTGTTTACAGAAGTGGTGGTTGGATGTGATTTGCAGGTATTTATACATATCTTAAGTAGTGTGTAATTAGGGGTTTTCTCTCAATTATAAACAGAAAATCGCTTGTGACTTGCAGTCAAATTATACTTTGTTAAATAAATCATATATATTTTTGTAGGGGTTTGTATAAAAACAATTATGGTTATATGTAGTCAATATAATAAGCTTTGGTAGTAATGCTTTATCAGGGCATTTTTAATCAAAACCATGAAAGATTCCTCGAAGTAGCCTGTATTAGGACTTAGGGTTTTGTAAGTGTTGATTTGGGGAAGTTGTTTTACTTATATGCCTTCTATCTTTTATTCAACTCATGGTGTGTAGGTATTATACTATTATTTAGTTGAAGATTATACGCCTACAAAAGTTTAAGTTCTATCCCATATTAATCAAGTTATTTTTTTTCTTTTTCATATATTATTTTAGAGTCCAACAATGATTTTAGTTGATTTCTATGATACTATGAAATAGCAAGAATTAAAAAAAAACACTCACTTTAATTGTTTGATGCACGTCTACTAAATTAGACTCATGAAACCATGCACGATATTTAACATTTATTCTTGATTACCCTTTTATAGGTGGATCTAATTATCATTACGAAAGTCTCATGACACTTCTTGAGAAGATTGGTCGATTGAATATGACAGGAGCGTAAGTTTTTATCTTTCTTGATTAGTATTGGCTGAGAAGGTGTAGTTGTGAGTGTGCATATATCTATTGCAATGTTAATTTAAAGTTTTCAATTTAAAAAATAACAAATACTTTTGTTAATATGTTTGTTATAACATTCTATTTTTACTTCTTCCTATTACATCATTATACCTTCTACTTTTTCCTAATTATAAGACATTGTATTTTGAAAATTCCATGAGAGGTTTCATCATTTTTTTTCAAATCATTGTGAACACTCTTTGGCAATGGTAGCAGACTAGCAGTGATGTCTTTTGTGGCAAGAATATGATGGATTTAGGTAGGTGGTTTTTTATGTTTTATTTCCTTTGTTTTAGTTTTGTTTGATTCTTGAATGTGATGTACTATTGGCAACAGTTGGGTGGGAACAAGGAGAAGTAAAATATTTTGATTAGTCATTATGATTTAATATTATCAATATTGTTTTTTTTTATGTCAAAGTATGTTGCTATTATAGGTATTTATGTTAAACTAGCAAAAATTGTTTCTAAATAGTAGTGTCTAGATGCAAAAAATAAAGATAAAAAGTATGCAACTTTTATCGAGCAGCCCGTCCACCGGTTGGGGTTACACTAAGCTTTTGGTCGATAAATCCATAAGATTGGTATTATAGTTTTTTTAATAACAACTTTTATGAAATTTCTTACAATTGGTAATAGTTATCGAAGTGAAAAGCCACATTGATTTGTCTTAGAAAGATATAAGTTTTTTAATAGGTTTACGTTTATTGGTTATGATAGTTCTTAACAACAAACTTTTTTAGATTTTCAATAAAATTTCATAAATTTTTACCCGTTATATATATATATATATATATATATATATATATATATATATATATATATATATATATATATATATATATATATATATATATATATATATATATATATATATATATATATATATATATATATGGAAAACAAAAAACCCTAAAAAAAACCCTAAAAATCATAACAATGCATAAAAAAAATACTTAGAGATCACAAAACTTTTTTTTGAATTTTTTTTATAAAAGTCGCAGTTTTTTATAAAAACTTGCTAAAAGAAAATAAAAAATCAATTTTTTTAATAAAAAAAAAAGTTTTTTTTTTCAAGTTTTTTTTTTCAAATTTTTTTTTTCAGCGATTTTCTTTAAAAACCTGCGATTTTTTCTTAAAAAATGTCAAAAAAAAAAGTTTTGTGATCTCTAGGTATTTTTTTATGCATTTTTAGAGTTTTTTTAGGGTTTTTTTGTTTTCCAAATAACCTTTTCCCTATATAGGCTTTTATATATATATATATATATATATATATATATATATATATATATATATATATATATATATATATATATATATGAAGAAAAGATAAAATGAGAACCACAAAAGAATAAAACTCTAAGAACTTCTAGTTTTAGTTTTATAATTAAAGGTATATTGGTTGATTATCAAATACATGTTTATAAATATTAAAAATAGCATTTTCGTCTACCAATTGTTAAAAAAAAAGAATGAAATTATTACAAATAACAATATATCATAGCCTAGTTTGACAAACAACTTATCAGATGTTGAAAATTAGATCTAAGTGCTAGATATGTTTCATTTTTTCATAGTTCAAAAAATCAAGCCTTCCATCCTCTCCCTTCTTCTACCACCGACGTTAGGAGCCTCTAGTCGTTGTCGTCGCCGATGTCTGCCTCTCCGGAATCCAAGTGTGTAGTTTCGTTGTTTGCTAGATCTCTGATTTTTGCTCTAGATCCATTGTATCAAATCACCAAAGAACCACAAGATGCATTTCCAGCTTCGTTGTCCTCCACCTCTAGATCTTCGATTTATGTTGATAATCGCCACCCACTGACAACCGATGAGGTCAGATTTACAGCCTCATCAATTCTGACGACATTACCTCTGACGACGACGTCACCTTCATTATCTTCGCCTGTCGTTATCTCATATCAACGGCGTACCACCTCCTTCGTCTGTCGTCTCTAGTGACGTGATTCCGACCATTTTTTTTGTGTTTTTTGCTCATATATGTTTAGATATGAATGATTCTTGTGGATTTTCCTCATCTCTAATGGTGTTCCTAGTCCAGATCTGGTCAATTCTACAACCTACGCCTCAGATCTATAACATCCTCCTTCAGATTTGCCATCACACCGCCGCCACCATTGTTAACCGTTGCTACTGCTGATGACCGCCACCACCATTGACCTCTTCTCAAGGTGTTTGATGTACAAGTACAAATCATGTGAGATCTTATGTGTGCTTATAGATCTGATATGGGTTATGCACATAATACGTTTGATAAATGCTTACTTTGTGTTCTCTTGTCTAATTAGTTAGTTGGTAGAAAAGTATATAAATAAAATAACTAGAAAAAATGTGCATAGACGGTGTTTGATGAAATGCCTTAATGAAATGATTGTATATTTTAACTTGTGAATGAATTTCTGAAGTAATCTATTAAGCCGTGAATGGATATTAGACTAGTATTTTTAAGTTGTGACTTAGTGTCTGAACTAGTATTTTTAAGTAGTGTCTTAGTATCCTGAACTATTTTATTAAACAGTGAATAAGAATCATGAACTGTTTTATTAAACTATGAAAAAGAGTGCTAAACTTTTTATCTTTCTCTTTAGTAGAATGTAGTATTATTGAATCTTGAAATACTAAACTACTGTTAAAGTAAATAAAATGTTTCAACAATGCTTTATTATTTTTTATTGTTGGTCCATTTATAAATCTTTAATATTTAATTTGTGTAACACCTCGAGATTCAGGTGTATTTCTTTCACCCTTATTCTTTGACAATTGGTCATGATTAGTCCTTGAGTGGAGGGAACCTAGCAAATGAGTACGCTGGGTGTACCAGAGGGGTACGCTGCGCGTACTCATGCGCTTAATTTGGACGCGGAGTCGCCAAGGTACGCTGGGCGTACCCGGCCCAGGTGCAAACACCCTAATCCGTCTTGTACACTATTTAAAGGGTGCTAAGGCTCATTTCTCAGCCTTCATATCAGTGAGTGAAACCCTAAGAGAGAGCCTCCCATCGTCCTTAGTGTGTGTGAGTGTTGTTGGAGCTAATTGTGCTTTGGTGACTTAGTGAAGAAGAAGGAAAGGAGCTCTTGGAATCTAAAGCTTGAAGTGCCAATTTGGATCTGAAATCTACAGAGAAAGGGGCTACACTTAGAAGTATAAAGTTGAAAATTTCCTCTTCTTTTGGTTGAGAAAGGGGCTACACTTAGAAGTATAAAGTTCAAAATTTCCTCTTCTTTTGGTTGTTGTTGCATGTGCCATTTCTATGGTTAAAAACCCCAGAGGTGGAGACTTTATGAGTGTAAGGTGCTCCATGGTCCGAGATCTATCCCTTTTCAATGGTATTAGTGATTTAGAACCATAAAGTTTCCATCTTGGTTGTTAGTTTGAGGTCATGCTTGAGTAATAAGCCTTCTAGAGTTAGAGGATGGAATATTATGGGAGTTGGTGGCTTGTTCAGTCATGCAAAGGCTTAAAGTCATCAACTTTATGGATTAAGAGGCTTAGATGTGGTCAGATCTAGAAATTGGACGTGGGTAACTGTTTAAGACCTCAAGAGATAAGGGGCTGAAGCTGGGGAGTACGCCGGGCGTAATCCTAGTACGCGCCGTATACTGGGTGGCGTTCCCCGATTCTGAGAGGCAGCCGGGTACGCTCATCGTACACATCTGGTATGCGCAGCGTAACCCGGAAAGTTGACTTTTGGTTGACTTTTAGGGTATGGTCTATTGTGGGGCCTTTTGAGTTATGAGAGGGGTAAAATGGTTTTTTACCCTTCTGAGAGTGTCATAAGAGGACATAGTCTAGCCTTTGAGAGTTATATTAAATAGGGAATTTATTTCATATGAATAGGCGGAGGCTAGGCTAGCGTTTACCGAGTCAGAGATTTACCGAGATACCAGAGGTGAGTCTTCTCACTATACTTTACCTATAGTGGTAGCAGGGTTATGTTTCAGTATATTTTAGAGCTATGTGCCAGTATAATTGCATGCTATTTATGTATGATAATTGTTGTGATATGTGATATGCATGATTCAGAGTTTACAGAGCTAGGACCAGTGGGTCCTTAGAGTTAGGACCTTTTGGTCCACAGAGTTAGGGCCAGAGGGCCCACAGAGAGTTGGGACTAGAGGGTCCCACTGAGACACATTGACCAAAGGGTCAAACAGAGTTATAGCCTCGAGTGGCTAAAATGTGTTAGAGTGGTATTTTGGGGAACTCACTAAGGTTTATGCTTACAGTGTTACGTGTTATGTGTTTCAGGTACCAGTGATGACCGTGGGAAGGCGCCGACATGATTCATACATACACACATGGGATTTTATGTATTTCGATCTTGGGGGATGTTTTGTGAAACAAGGATATGATATTAATAAATGTGTTTGGAAAATGTGTTTGAAAATGCGAAAAATTGTTTTAATTTTTACAGTGTTACAAGTTGGTATCAGAGCCTTGGTTTGAGGGATTCGGGTGCACCTTCGGGCGTATCTGAACTCAAACTGAGGATTTGAGGAAATTTCGATAATAAGATAGTTTTCAAAAGAAGAGTTTTCGAGACAAAACAGAGCAGAGTCGTGTGTACGAACAGCCAGCGCCCGAACGATGATTTCCCAAAATACCATTACAATAAGTGTTATGAGATATGATATGATATGTTATACGATGAGCTATATTATGCATGCTAAAGTAGACTAGGTATTCTTATTAGGACTAGAGTGGCCTGATATGCGATGCCTTAGTCTAGGAGTGTTGCTGCTAGGGATGCTTCAGAGTGTTTAGGTAGCAGCAAGGAGGTTATGAGAGATCTGCTAGCGAGTATCATATGATTAGAGAGAGTAGAGTACTTGGGATTTGGAACTCTGGGAGGAGGACTTGGGGTGAATGCTGATGCGGTGTGGACGGTAGTATTGGGCCCGTACTACTGAAGACACCAGGTTAGTGCACAGTCCAAGTAAGAATCCTTGGAGTACCAAGGAACAAGTAGGGTGGAGTATTCGAGTGTGAGTATACTCGAGCGAGTCCTTGATATTTTTTTATGTTGTATTTCAGAGAGAAGGAGATCATGGTTGGGACACGCCACACACCAGGGAGCAGCGGTACGAGTGACGAGGAGATCCGTAGGATCATCCATGAGGAAGTGGCTGCGGCTATCAGGGCAGAAATACCAGAGATGTTCGGGTCTATCAAGACCACACTGATAGAGACATTTGATGAGAGATACGCTGCTCTTTCTGAGGCTGCTGTTGCTGCGGCCACTGCAGCTATAGCTGCGACTAGGCTGCAGAGTGGTGATGCGTTGCTGTTCCGAGAGTTCAGCAACACAAAACCACCGGAGTTTGACGGGACCCAGGACCCGATTGTGGCGATGAGATGGATTTCAGACATAGAAGGGTGTTTCTTTACTTGCTCATCTCCAGAGCATTTGAGAGTCCGTTTTGCACTGAACCAGCTTCGCTTGGGAGCGAAGGATTGGTGGAAGTTTGTGACGGCACACTATACGCCTGCTGAGCTTGCTGCAGTGACCTAGGAGAGGTTCACTGCTATGTTCCGAGATGAGTACGTTCCCCAGGTGGAGAGGGAGCGTTTGGCCCAGGAGTTTCTGACCCTCAAGCAGGGCACTAAGTCTATTACAGTGATTACGAGGATGTTCTATGAGCGGGCGATGTTCTGCCCAGAGCAAGTTTCTTCCGAGCAGGCACGTATGAGCCGCTATCTGATCATTTTGAGGAGGGATATACGAGAGTTCGTGGCGAACTCGACGTACCGGACATTTTCCGAGCTTTAGGAAAATGCCCGGAAGAGGGAGATAGAGTTGGAGACCCAAGCGAGGGAAGATGCTGAGTCTCAGGGGAGGGATCGGCGACCGGTGCTGTCTCAGCTAGTAGCCAAGCAGGCCAAGCCCGCTGATTCGAGATCAGGGAGTTAGAGGGGCCACACTTGTGGCAAGTGCAGCAAGAGCCACGATGGGGTGTGCAGAGCAGGGTCTTGCTACAAATGTGGAAAGGAGGGGCATATGGCCAAGGATTTCCCCAAGGGGTTTGCAGTATGTTTTCACTACAACCAGACCGGACACCGGAAGGCAGAGTGTCCACAACTGCGGGGATCAGCACAGGGGGCATCTCAGGGATCTGCCCCTGCTGCTATCAGAGCTACTGAGAGCCGGCCAATGAAGGCCGAGGCATCGAAGGCACGAGGGAGAGCTTTTTAGTTGACCGAGGAGGAGGTCTGCGCAGCGCCCGATGTCGTGGCTGGTATGTATTCTTTCGTGTATTTATTTTGATGTTGAGATATTGTGCTTATATTATGTTATGCATAGGTACTTTTCTTGTGAGTTCTGTACCTGCCTTGGTGTTATTTGACTCGGGTGCGAGTCGGTCTTTTGTATCTTTGGCTTTTAGTCAGCACATCAGTGTTAGTCGTGAGGCGTTGAGTCGACCTCTGAGAATTTCCATAGCTGACGAGAGGGCGGTGTAAGCCACAGAGGTGATCCGAGGGTGTGTACTCGAGATTTTCGGTGTTGAATTCCCGATTGACTTAGTTCCTATTGCGATGGGAGATGTTTGTGTCATCGTGGGCATGGATTGGTTGAGAAGATTCGGAGTGGTTATCGACTGCGAGCGACAGCTGGTGACCATACGAGACCCTAGTGGGGGAGTTCTTACGGTGTACGACGAGGGTACACGTTCTGGGTCAGCATTTTGTTCAGCCGCTAGAGCGGGACAGTGTCTATAGCAGTGTTGTAGGGGCTTTGTAGCGTATGTGATGGATACGAGGGTTGATTCAGAGAGACTGAGGTCAGTTGATGAGGTTCCGATAGTGCGTGAGTTCCTGGATGTATTTCCGGAGGAGTTGCCGGGCGTGCCTCCCGTGAGGCAGGTGGAGTTCAGTATCGATTTGGTTCCGGGGGCTGCGCCTATCGCCAAGGTGCCCTATCGCCTCGCGCCTCCAGAGATGCAGGAGTTGTCCTCGCAACTTCAGGAGTTGCTGGGGAAGGGGTTTATTCGGCCGAGCTGCTCGCCGTGGGGAGCGCCTATTCTTTTTGTCAAGAAAAAGGATGGTTCACACCGGATGTGCATTGATTACCGGGAGTTGAACAAGCTGACGGTCAAGAACCGTTACCCGTTGCCGAGGATCGACGATTTGTTCGATCAGTTGCAGGGAGCATCTTGGTTTTCCAAGATCGATTTGAGGTCTAGGTATCATCAGATGAGGGTGCGAGATGAGGACATCCAGAAGACAGCGTTCAGGACTCGTTATGGACATTACGAGTTTGTGGTGATGCCTTTCGGACTCACCAATGCACCGGCGGTGTTCATGGATCTCATGAACAAAGTGTGCAGACCGATGTTGGATCGATCGATGATCGTATTTATCGATGACATTTTGGTGTATTCGAGATCCAGAGAGCAGCATGAGAAGCATTTGAGGGAGATCCTTGGAGTTTTGAGATCGGAGAGGCTTTATGCCAAATTCTCCAAGTGTGATTTCTGGTTGCGAGAGGTCCAGTTCCTAGGGTACCTCATTAACCAGAAAGGGATATTGGTTGACCCGGCCAAGATTGAGGCAGTGATGAGTTGGGAGGTGCCGAGGTCACCCACCGAGATCAGGAGTTTCGTAGGGATGACAGGCTATTACCGGAGATTTATCAGGGATTTCTCCAAGATCTCCGTGCCACTCACCAGGTTGACCCGAAAGGGTGTTGCTTTGTCATGGGGCCAGGAGCAGCAGGCCTCCTTCGAGAACCTTCGCCAGAGACTGTGCGAAGCCCCAGTTTTAGCCCTTCCGGAGGGGATGGAGGACTTTGTGGTGTATTGTGACGCATCGATATCGGGGTTGGGAGTAGTACTAATGCAAAGAGGGCATGTGATAGCATACGCATCGAGGCAGCTGAAGCCTCATGAGACGAGGTATCCCACCCACGATCTTGAGTTGGAGGCAGTGGTGTTCGCCCTTAAGATCTGGCGTCACTATCTGTATGGGGTTCGGTGTACCATATACACGGACCACAAGAGCTTGAAGTACTTGATGGATCAGCCCAACCTGAATATGCAATAGAGGAGATGATTAGATGTGGTAAAGGATTATGACTGCGAGATCGTGTACCACTCGGGTAAGGCTAATGTTGTAGCCGATGCACTGAGCCGAAGGGCGGAGAACTCCCCGATGCGAGATGTTTGTTTGAGATTGAAAGTGATGACTCCGGTGTTGGACACCATTCGTGGGGCCCAGGCTGAGGCCATGAGATAAAAAAACCAGAAGAGAGAGCGAGTTGTCAGGTTGGTATCGGAGTTCGTTACCGATAGCTGGGGGCTTATGACATTCCAGGATCGTATCTGGGTACCGTTTGTGGGCGGGACGCATACCATTTTAATGGAAGAGTCTCATCGATCGAAGTTCTCGATCCATCCTGGGGCCACTAAGATGTATTTTGACCTGAAGAGAGAGTATTAGCGGCCCTGTATGAAGAGGGATGTCGCGTGGTTTGTTGAGAGGTGCTTAACCTGTCGTAAGGTTAAGGCCGAGCACCAGAGACCGCATGGTAAGTTGCAGCCGTTGGAGGTTCCCGAGTGGAAGTGGGAACAGATTACCATGGATTTTATCACCAAATTGTTGAGGTCTGCTAGGGGAGTCGATGCAATTTGGGTGATTGTGGACAGGTTGACGAAGAGGGCCCACTTCCTTGCTATCAGTGAGAGCTCTTCCGCTGAGAAGTTGGCAGAGTTGTACGTGAGAGAGGTGGTATCTTGACATGGAGTACCGATCTCGATCGTCTCAGATCGAGATGTGCGTTTCACTTCAAGATTCTGGCAGAAATTTCATGAGGAATTGGGTACGAGGCTGCATTTTAGTACCGCATACCACCCACAGACTGACGGGCAGAGCGAGAGGACGATTCAGATGCTCGAGGACATGCTTCGGGCATGTGTATTGGACTTCGGAGGGAGTTGGGACACGTATCTACCTTTGGCAGAGTTTTCTTATAACAATAGCCATCATTCGAGCATCGATATGCCGCTTTTGAGCTGTTGTATGGAAGGAGGTGTCGGACTCCCATTTGCTGGGGAGAGGTAGGGCAACGTGTGATGGGCAGTACAGAGATAGTACTTCAGACGACGGAGCAGATTTAGCAGGTCAGACAGAGGTTGTTGACCGCTCAGAGTCGCCAGAAAAGTTATGCGGATAGGCGTCGGACTGAGCTTGAGTTTCAGGTCGGAGATTTTGTGCTCCTGAAGGTATCTCCTTGGAAAGGAGTGATCCGGTTCAGGAAGAGAGGCAAGCTAGGCCCCGGTATATTGGTTCGTTTAGAGTGATCACGAGGGTGGGCATGGTAGCATATCGTTTGGAACTACCTGAGGAGTTGGGGCAGATTCATGACACTTTCCACGTGTCGCAGTTGCGAAAGTGTATAGCCGATGAGTCGGCAGTGGTGCCATTGGAGGATATTCAGGTGGATGCGAGTCTGAATTATGCTGAGAGACCGGTGGCGATCAGGGATCGGAACATCAAGGTTTTGAGGAACAAGGAAGTGCCTCTGGTTTTGGTTCAGTGGCAACATCGGAAGGGGTCCGAGATGACTTGGGAGTCAGAGTTGGAGATGCGAGTGCAGCATCCAGAGTTGTTCAAGGAATGAGACTTCGGGGGCGAAGTCTGGTTCTAGTGGGGGAGAATCGTAACACCTCGAGATTCAGGTGCATTTCTTTCACCCTTATTCTTTGTCAATTGGTCATGATTAGTCCTTGAGAGGAGGAAACCTAGCAAGTAAGTATGCTGGGCGTACCAGAGGGGTACGCTGCGCGTACTCACGCGCTTAGTTTGGACGCGGAGTTGCCAAGGTACGCTGGGCGTACCCAGAGTTACGCCGGGCGTACCCGGCCCAGGTGCAAAAACCCTAATCCGTCTTGTGCACTATTTAAAGGGTGCTAAGGCTCATTTCTCAACCTCCATATCAATGAGTGAAACCCTAAGAGAGAGCCTCCCACCGTCCTTAGTGTGTGTGAGTGTTTTTGGAGCTAATTGTGCTTTGGTGACTTAGTGAAGAAGAAGGAAATGAGCTCTTGGAAGCTAAATCTTGAAGTGCCAAGTTGGATCTGAGATCTACAGAGAAAGGGGCTACACTTAGAGGTATAAAGTTCAAAACTTTCCTCTTCTTTTGGTTGTTGTTGCATGTGCCATTTCTAGGGTTAAAAATCCCAAAGGTGGAGACTTTTTGAGTGTAAGGTGCTCCATGGTCCGAGATCTGTCCCTTTTCAGTGGCATTAGTGATTTAGAACCATAAAGTTTCCATCTTGGTTGTTAGTTTGAGGTCATGCTTGAGTAATAAGCCTTCTAGAGTTAGAGGATGGAATTTTATGGGAATTGGTGGCTTGTTCAGCCATGCAAAGGCTTAAAGTCATCAACTTTATGGATTAAGAGGCTTAGATGTGGTCAGATCTAGAAATTGGACGTGGGTCTTAACTGTTTAAGACCTCAAGAGATAAGGGGCTGAAGCTGGGGAGTACGTCGGGCGTAATCCCAGTATGCGCCGTGTACTGGGTGGCGTTCCCCGATTCTAAGAGGCAGCCGGTTATGCTCAGCGTACACATCTGGTACGCGCAGCGTAACCCAGAAAGTTGACTTTTGGTTGACTTTTAGGGTATGGTCTATTGTGGGGCCTTTTGAGTTATGAGAGGGGTAAAATGGTCTTTTACCCTTCTGAGAGTGTCATAAGAGGACATAGTCTAGCCTTTGAGAGTTATATTAAATAGGGAATTTATTTCATATGAATAGGCGGAGGCTAGGCCAGCGTTTACCGAGTCAGAGATTTACCGAGATACCAGAGGTGAGTCTTCTCACTATACTTTACCTAGAGTGGTAGCATGGTTATGTGTCAGTATATTTTAGAGCTATGTGCCAGTATATGCATGCTATTTATGTATGATAATTGTTGTGATATGTGATATGTATGATTCAGAGTTTACAGAGCTAGGACCAGTGGGTCCATAGAGTTAGGACCTTTTGGTCCACAGAGTTAGGGCCAGAGGGCCCACAGAGAGTTGGGACTAGAGGGTCCCACTGAGACACATTGACCAGAGGGTCAAACAGAGTTATAGCCTCGCGTGGCTAAAATGTGTTAGAGTGGTATTTTGGGGAACTTACTAAGGTTTATGCTTACAGTGTTACGTGTTATGTGTTTCAGGTACCAGTGATGACCGCGGGAAGGCGCCGACATGATTCGTACACACACATGGGATTTTATGTATTTCGATCTTGGGGGATGTTTTGTGAAACAAGGATATGATACAATGACATTTTATTATAAATGTGTTTGGAAAAGGTGTTTGAAAATGCGAAAAATTATTTTAATTTTTACAGTGTTGCAATTTGTTAAAGAAATAACTGGTACAAAAATCTCACGAAAATACAAATAGAAATTTGGATAATCTTTTTACTTTAAATGCATATTAAATTTATATATGTTTTATAGAGTAAATTATCTACATATATAATAAATGTATATGTGTGATTATATAATAAACCGTCTAGAAAATAGTCTTTTGACTTTTTTTCCTAGGTCCAGGCTAAAGGATCTATAAGGCTGACTCTATTATCACCTTCATATGTCTTATTTTTACGAGATATTAATTTTAAATTATGTTTTTCTTTTTCCATGAAAAAAAGTTACACTATATGCTATTTGGGCAGGAATCAAGATAACCCACCACCACCACCACCGTGAGGTGGTGGCTGTCATCTCCAACCATTATATGCTGCCACAAGTTGTTGAATGAGTGCACAACCCGGTGTTGCTGTGTTCTAGGCGTGTACAGGTGTGGTGTTGCGGAACAGAAAAAAAATCAAGGAATACCACCATGGCTGCCGTAGTGGTTGCCGCCACATGCCACAACTGGCCACCACAAGGTTGGTTGCGTGTGTGTGTTTATTTTAGTATAGCGTGTATGTTTATTTTGGGAGTTCATTTTAAAAATTGTAAAAGCCAACAGAATAATGAAAGAAACTTAAAACCACTAACATGAGGTGGTGGCTGCCGCCACCGGCCGCCATGTCGAGTGGCGGTGTGCCCTTTTTTGGATTGTGACTCGTTTGGAATGTTTAGACAAAGGGACATAAACCCTAATGGGCCCAATGAAGCCCTATTGGACCTAAAAGCCCAAACACATGACTAATGGGCTTAGTGAAACCCTAATGGGCTTAGAGAAACCTTAATGGGTCTAGTGAACCCTAATTGGTCAAAGGGCCTAGCTATTGGGCCTATTGGGCTAATATGGGTTGGAAACCCTAACTAGGGTTTGGAAACCCTAATGCCATGATACCCTAATTATCGGGACCCGCACAAGAATCGTTTATTAAATTAAATATTAATTAATAACCATTTGCAATTAACCTAAGGCCATGTGGGACTTAATGGATTAAGTCCTTAATGGGTTAAGTAGGGACACTTAACCCTAATCATCATTTTATGTGAAACCTTAATTGCACTTGGGCCTTTCTATTGGGCTTAGGTAATTGATTTATTAATGGGCCATCCAAGAATAATTAATTGGACTAGAGTAATTAGTTGGGCTGTAGGGTAAGGCCCATATGAAGGATTGGGCCCAATTTGGAAAATTGGGCCATAGATGGGCCATAGTTTAGGCCTTAATGATTATATGATGTTGGGCCTTAGAATAAGACCATGTAAAGGTTTGGGCCCAATTTGGAAAAATTGGGCCATATGTTGGGCTTTGACTCATAGTTGACTTTTGGGCCTTGGGCTTGAATCAAGCTAAGTTGGGATTAAAGTAATATTTACCCCAAGCATGGACTTATGGTTATGTATTGGAACCAAATTATTAATTGGGTGTTATTTTGATGTTGACAGTTTGGGAACCTGTCATCCAATAACTGGGGTTGGGTCTGCGGGACTTCAGTGGTATGAGGTGAGTTACCTTCCAGTAGAAGTGGGTCTAAGGCCAAAATGTCGGCCCACTAGTAGGAGCTTGTAGTTAGATGATTGTCTGTGTGATAATTATCTGGTATGCCACTATCTATATGCTTTATGTGCTAGTATGCTATATTATTATGTGGTATACTGGTTGAAAGATACCGAAGGGGTAGGTCGGGCACCCAGATATGCCTGATAGTATATTCATGTATGTTATGCTATGTTATTATGTGGTAGTGGTAGGGGGTGAAATAGTCCCCGGTTACCGATTAAAAGATACCGAAGGGGAGGCAGCACCCATATATGCTAGGCAGTTATCCGGTTGAAAGAGACCGAATGGGAGGCCAACACCCAGATATGCTAGACAGTTATCTGATTGAAAGAGACCGAAGGGGAGGCCAACACCCAAATATGCTAGGCGGTTACCGGTTGAAAGATACTGAAGGGGTAGGTCGGGCACCCAGATATGGCTGACAGTATGTTATTTGTACGGTATGCGGTATAATGGGGGAACTCACTAAGCTTCGTGCTTACGATTTTCAGTTTTGGTTTCAGGTACTTCATTTTCAAAGGAAAGGAGCCAGCTCGATCGCAGCGCATCACACTATGTTTTTCCGCACATGAGATCTTCGGGATTATACTCTAATATTATTTATGATGACATGCTTGATTATTGACACACTGGTTTTTACATGAGTTAATACTATGGATGCTTTTATACTATTTATAAACAACTTAATTAAAAATGAAATTTTTGGTCTTGAATTTTGGGATGTTACATATATATATATCTATATATATATATATATATATATATATATATATATATATATATATATATATATATATATATATATAATTGAGTTCCTCGACTATCTTAAGGAATATGGAATAGTTTCAAAATTGACTCCTCCTAGGACACCACAACTTAATGGTGTGACTGATGGGAGAAAGCAAACCTTATTAGACATGGTTCATTCCATGATGAGTCGATCATCACTTCCTAATTCTTTATAGGGGTATGCCTTAGAGACAGTTGCCCATATTCTTAATCTCCTTCCTATTAAAAAGGTTTCCAAAACACCTCAAGAGATGTGGACATGGAAAGTTCCCTCGCTAGGCCATATCAAGCTTTGGGGTTGTGAAGTTGTCGCTAGACGAGAGACTCACGACAAGCTAGAACCTATAAGTGATAGATGTTTTTTCATTGGTTACCCAAAAAAGTCTTTTAGATACTTGCTCTACAGACTTAGTGAATACGTGGTCTTCGTAGCTTGAAGTGGACTCTTTCGCGAGAGAGAGCTCATATTCAAAGAGGACGGTGAGAGTGCTATTGATCCATAAGAAACTCCAGAATCATCCAATGAATGAACCTTAGAAGACGCTAGATCTCAACTAGAGGATGAGACTCTTGTTGGGCCCATTGATAATTCATTACCTCTTCGTCGATTAGGTAGAGTTAGCATGCCACCAACGTTCTATGGTTTCCATATAACGTCTGATAGTGACACGTTTATCAGTGATGGTATACTGGTAAGTTTGGATGAGCCAGCTAACTACACGGAAGCGATGGTGAACACTGAGGCTGCCAAATAGAAAGAGGCAATGGACAGTGAGATTCAGTTTGTATACGACAACCAAGTTTGGAATTTGGTTCATCAAGAACCTGGTAGAAAGATAGTGGGTTGCAAATGGATCTTCAAGAAGAAGACTGACATGGAGGCAAAGTATAGATGTTCAAATCACGACTGGTTGGAAATGACATTAATCAAACCTTTGGGGTTGACTATGATGAGACCTTTTCGCCAGTGGCTAAGATCACGTCTATTAGGATAATGCTTGCTATAGTTTCCTTTCATGATTGTGTAGTATGACAAATGGATGTGAAAACTGCTTTCCTTAATGGGAAGTTGATTGAGGATGTGTACATGAGTTAGCTAGAGGATTTTGTACATGAAAAGTTTCCTAATAGGGCGTGCAAGCTTGAGAAATCTATTTATGGATTGAAACAAGCTTCTCGCAGCTGGAATCTTTTTTTTCCATGAGAAAGTGAAAGAGTTTGGTTTCTCTAGGAGCGAGGATGAGTCCTGCGTGTATGTGAACATCAAAGATAGTGGCAGTATAATGACTTTCCTAGTATTATATGTCGATGACATACTCCTTATAGGAAACGACATTCCAACCTTGCAAGAAGTGAAATCTTGGCTCGGGAAGTGTTTCGCCATGAAGGATCTGGAGGAAGCTGCTTATATTCTTGGGATAAGGATTCTTAGAGATAGAAAGAAAAGACTTATTGGTCTTAGTCAAAGTACTTACTTGGGTAAAGTACTAAAACGTTTTAGTATGGAAAATTCCAAGAAAGGGGAACTACCTATTTAGAGTAATGCCAACTTGAGTAAGACTCAAAGCCCTACTACAGATGAAGAGATAGTTGATATGAGTCGAGTCACATATGCTTCGGCTGTAGTTTTGATCATGTATGTTATGACATGTACTTGCCATGATGTCTCTTTTTCTTTGAGCATGGTCGTTCGCTTTCAGGGAAATTCAAGCAGAGCTCATTGGACTGCAGTAAAGAACATACTTAAGTATCTATGAAGGAGAAAGGATAGGATTTTAGTCCTTGGAGGCAGTGATTTGTTAAGAGTAACTGGATATAGTGAATATAGTGATACCAAATTTCAGACAGATCGAGACAACTTTTGTTCTCAGTTAGGCCGGGTGTTTGTGTTAAATGGTGGAGCAGTAACTTGGAAGAGTTCCAAGCAGTATATAGTGGTTGATTCTACTTGTGAATCAGAGCACATCACAGCAAGTGAAGCATCAAAGGAGGCGGCTTGGTTGAAGAACTTCATCGATGATCTCGAAGTAGTCCAGACTATTAAGGATCCATTGGAAATTTACTGTGATAATGAAGACACAGTTGCTTTGACCAAAGAACCAAGGGTCATGGTAGATCCAAGCATATCGACAGAAAGTACCATTACATCAGAAACACGGTTGAAGAAGGCCATCTTATAGTGAAGAGAGTATCTTCAGGTGATAATCCTGCATACCCTTTCATGAAGGCTCTGAGTAGGGTTAAGCATAATTAGCATGCTAAGAGCATATGCTTAAGATAGGATATTAGTTTTAATAGTTACCTGATATTTTGAGACTTGTAACAAAATATATGTAATTGATTTTGGAGATTAAGTAATAAAGATTATTTATAAGTATGGTTACTGCCTTTTTTGATTATTTTTTCTTGTGTTTCATTTTGCAAGTTTTAGTTCCCGAATAATTTGATTATTTGAAACTCCACAATCACTCATACTTTTGGAAGTAAGTAGTGAATCAAGAATGTCATGAAGTGATTGTAGATTGTCTATGGAGATTTGACATTGCGATGGTTGCTACAATATTCATGAGTACTAAAAAAAATGGAGGTTTTGAGTATTGGATAAACCCACACTTAGGGAATTACTTCATGGATTATATCACGAGTAATTTTGAGATGATAATATCTTATATTCTTGAAATGGAGATATATGAGTTGTAATTTACAAGTCAGTTGTTTATTGGTGTTATGTAAACGCATCCAACATGATGTGATAAAACAAAGTGTCATGCATGATTTGATAAGTAAAGATACAAGAATATAAGTCGAAATTTATTTGTTCCTTTTGCCTTAACAGGAAAGGCAATATCTTTGGGCCCCTCGGTGATTTGGTGTTGAAATTATAATGTTGGGCACAACCATGACTAAATTAATCTGTTTAATTAGTAAGTCTTACGAGGTCATCACAAATCGGAAAATCAGGAAACAAAATTTTGGTCAAGAGATTGATTTTAATCTATGTCTCATGTCCATACGATATCTTGTAGTATGAAGGAATATTTGAGCACTTATCTTAGGAAAGCACCCTTTGCTGTTAATTTAGAAGTTGTATTTGCAATTTAGTTATATACTAATCCAAGTGGGAGAGTGTTAGATTAGGTGTCAAAACCAATAACTAAATTGGTATATACTTGAACTAAAAGAAGAGTCTCTTTGGGTTTCCCTCAAAACTAGTAATTGACAGAATGACTTTGTAGAGAAAGAGATTGATTTGTTGTTTTATTATAAGATTAATAAACAGTAATAAATGATTTATTAGTATATTATGAGATTAATATATTAATTAGAAATAGTATTATTTAATTAATAATTTATCAGAAATTAATTGAAATTAATTTTGGGATTAATTAGATTAATTAAAAGTGGAACGACTAAAGATGATAATGTTCAAAAGTTGAGCATTGAAGAAATATAGAACATTCCCATAGGCGGTCGGTTTCAGAGGAGGGTTCTGGGGTTTCTTGGAAGCCTTAGGGAGCAAGAAAAGGGATATGGGTTCTCCAAGGAAACCTGTCTTATCCTAGCCTCCTGACTCACCTATATAAACCCCTTATGGGCTCTTAATTTCAGCTATCCCATTCTAAGAGCCCTAGAGTCAAAATTCCTTCCCCTTTCCTCTCTTCTATAAAGTCTTCTATTGCTAGGGTTTGGGTACAAACCAGTAGAGGCAGGAGATTTCTGGTGCTTGCTTTCTGAAGTTTGATCAAGTAGGAACTGTTGATCATTTACTACAATAATAAAAAGGTATGTAAACTCTAAAACCCTTTATGAATTTCAAAAATAGTAGAGTAATCTTAGGGTTCTTGATGTTCAATTGTTTGTTGCAAATCAATAGTGAAAACATAGATCCTTTAGGTTGTATGTGCACTTAGGGTTAAGTTTTTCCGCCACATACTTATTGTAACCTATAAAACCAAACAGAAGGCTCATGGGTCCTCAGGAAACAACAACAACATCAAGAAGAAGAAGACGTTTTTGAAGTAAAGCAACAAGTCTAGGAGCAACCAAGAAGGAAAATGGAGTGACTTGTGCAAGAAGAAGCATTTTGGCAAATGTGTCGTCTCCTACAATGCAAGAAGATAGGGCATATATATCTACAAATTGTCTAGTGAAAGGAAAAGTTTTCATCACTTGCGGGGAAGAAGGGCACATGAAGGTGAAGTGCCCAAATGCTGAAAAGCGAACCCCGAAGATTCTGCCAGCAAGGTCCAAGTGTAGAAGCTATCAATTGACCCTTAATGAAGCAAAGGAGGAAACTGACGTCGCTTCTGGTGCTATCCTACTTACTCAAATTCCTACCAAGATTTTATGTGACTCAGGACAGATCACTCCTTTAAATCGCATGAATTTGGTAGAAAAATTAAGTTATCACTACTTAGACTAAATACCCCTATTAAGTAGAAGTACCTGGTTGTGGGAATGTATATGTAGCAATAGGTTAGAGGTCGTAACCATTGACTTGAACATAAAAAAATTTTGCCGAGAGCTTTTACCTTTCGTGTTAAGTGAGTTCAATGTAATTCTCAGAATGGAATGGTTGGGAGACAACATCGAGGATATCCTATGTGGAAGGAAGATGGTGTGCATCGGTCGACAGGCAAGAGAGCCATTCATTTTATATGGAGATAAGAGTAGAGTGAATTCTGGAATCATTACGATGATGAAAGATAGAAGATGCCTATCCTAGGGATGTTCAACATTCTTGGCATACGTGATTACACGAAGAAGGAAAATAGGGTAATGACTGATATACCTATGGTGCAAGATTTACCTGAGGTATTTCCAGATGATTTACCAGGATTATCACAAAGAGGCGGGTAGAATTTAGAATCGAATTATTACCAGGCATGATGCCGATTGCAAAAACACTATATCATTTAGCACCTACAGAGATGAAAGAGTTGATGACACAACTCCAGGAGTTGTTAGACAAAGGTTTTATAAGACCTAGTTATAACACTGTAAATTTTCAAGTAAAATTTTCATTTTCAAAATCACGTAATTTCAAATTATCACTTTTGAAAAACCACAATTGTTTAAATTATCACAAAACACAAATCAATAATTGTTTGATAATAATCCATGATCCTCTAAAGCATAAACTCTATCTCGTGTGTACAATCAAATCTGCACCTTCTTGTGATCCTGAGAAGTACCTGAAACACATATCACATAATACGGAAAGCACAAAGCTTATTAAGTTCCCCAAAATACCATACGCAAATAATTAGCCTCTCGTGGCTATATCTCGATAAGGACCCTCCGGTCCATGTGTCTCAGTGAGGACCCTCCGGTCTCACAACTTGGGTTGGACCCTCCGGTCCTAACCCAATAAAACACAGAATAATGTACAACATTAATCACAGACAAATGCATGATATTACATAACTCAGTATAAGCAGATTGTTGGATTAGTGTCTAAGTCCATAACTATTTTGGTATGTACTTGACCCGATGGTGCATGGTCCTTTTGGGTTGCCTTCACCAAAGCAACTTGATAGGATGAATTATGGAGAGAAAGGATTAAATATGATTTATTAATATATTATGAGAATAATATATTAAAGGAGAAATCATATTGTTTAATTAATATTAGTCAAGAATTAATTGGTAATTAGTTTTGTGACTATAAGAGATTAATTAAACTTAAGGGACTGGAATTGTAATTATAAGATAATTGCAATTTGGGCTATGGATTGTCTTATATTAAGGAGTGGACGAATTCTATGGGGAAACCCATGAGGAAATCGTCCAAGGCCTTAAGGAAAGGAGTCCATGGGTTTCTTAGGGCTTAAGCATCCAAATTAGGGTTTCCTTGTTAAGATAACCCTAATAGCCTCCTATATATAGATCCCTTATGACCCAAAAACATGGGTAAGCATCCTTCTAGGGTTTCACACATTTTAGGGAAGCCTCCTTCCTCTCTCCTCCTCATCCTCTCGCTCTTGGTGTTTGTGAACCATTAGAGGAGTGACATTTGTGACTCTAAGCTTTCTAAAGTCAATAGAAGAAGGAATTGTGATTGTTATTGCTACATAACAATCAAGGTAATATCTTAAACCCATTCTTATGTTAATATGATTACTTGTATGCTAGAATTAGGGTTTATAGTCTTGGATAGCTTGCATGTACAATAGAGAAACCTAGATCCAAGCATTAGGGTTTGTATGAGCACATAGGATGTTCTTATGTATAAAACCCATCAGTGGTATCAGAGCCTAGATTGGTTTCTATTGTATTGATGCCTTGTATGTTGAAAAAAATTCTTTTTTGTGGTTCTGCTTGCTGAACTCGCCGAGTCCATAGATGAACTCTCCGAGTCCATGCCTGACTCGACGAGTCGGCTGGTCAGAATGAGGGAAAACCGAGATTTCTTGCTGTTTTTGCTTGAGGATATTTGCCTTATCATATTAGATCAATATAAATCCGATTTTTTGATATATATGAGTATATTATTGATCTAATTGAAGATATTATCAATTAATAAAATATTTGTTTCCTTATGTGATAATTGATTAATTATTTTAATTAAATTGGTAAATTGTTTTGCAAGAAATCATTAAATAAATCAAATATGGATAATTATGTGATTAAATGTTAATTTAGATTATTTGTTATTTGATCCTTGTGTTATGAAATGTTTCATATTTTCCCCTTTAGGTTTTATAGTTTAAATTTGACCTCAAAAGTTATGTTGTTTTGAAATTTAAATAGTTGACACCCTAATGTCTTGAAAAAGGTTTCAAAACTTGCCCTCAAGTTTTGGAATTTAAATTTTGATTAATAGTTTAATTTTGATGTATATTTAAATTCTAAACCCTAATGTTTTGAAATGTTTCAAAACTGGCCCTCAAGTTTTGGAATTTAAAAGTTGATTAAAGGTTTACTTTAGGAATGTTAAATTCTAAAACCCTAGTATTGTTTTTGAAAAGTTCAAATCACACCCTTATGGTTTTATTAATTAATTAAGGTGTATAATTAAAAGAGGTTTAATAAATCCATAAAGTTTTTGGTTTAAAATTTAATTGAATTAAAAGTATAACTGTTAAATTTGACCACCTAATATTTTAAAAGTGTAAAATACACCCTATACTATATATAACATTAAAAGTCTAACATTATATATATGTATGAGTAAAAGTCAGTCTTACCGTTAGTAGGCGTCATTCAGAAGCTGGTCTATAAGGGGTGTTTAAGGAAATTGCCTATAAAATGACGATTGAATGACTATCCACTCTTACCCACCGCACTCTTGACTAGTGGAGGATTGTTAGCCGAACGGGTAGGATATGACAGAACCTTCCATTATAAGTATAATGAAATACAAAAGTAACTAAATGTTTTACAAATTCCCAATCTTAGTTACTTAGGCTAAAGTGAATTGATGCAATTTCATGAAATTACACTTTGTGCCCTTGCGAAGACGTTAGTGGAGCGTGTGTGGTTTACCGGCACACTAAATGGTTCTAAGAAAAGGTAGCAAAGGGTGACTCAATGTTTCTCATAGTTCGGTGGAGCGTGTGTGGGTTACCGACACATCGAATAGGTGAATGTAACATGTGGGGGCACCATGTAGTTTGCATGGTTATTCACACCCGCTTTGTGATCCTCGGCATCCTAGTCACAAACAAGAGGGGAATATCGAGATTTAATCATGCCATTGAAATGTTCAATGAATCTCATAGGATCAAGGAGTTTTCATAGATTTAAAACTTAAATTTCTTTTTCGTTTTTCATGGTGGAAATTAGTGAATCGTCATTCACTTACCTTCAAATGTTCTACGATTTGGGTTACGACATCCCTCTCCCGAGTTGTAGAATATTGTGTTGGGTCCTAGCCTTAGTATCTCATTTGGGTGATTTACTAAGGACTCAATCAATCAACTAACTTGAATTTGTTTCTCCCGTTTTGTAGATGTCAAAGTTCGACAACTATGGTCTTCCCAAATCCCGTGGAACAAGCATTCCACATGAAGATGGTATTCCACGATTCGATCGAGGAACAAGAAATCATGCTTCACTTCCTCCACCTCCTCCAATTATTCTCCCTAACCCACAAGTTCAAAGGCTTGAAAAGTTCAAGATCACTCAAGCCCTTTTGGCAAGTAAACAAAAAGAAGGAAAGCCGGTGTGTGCACACGTCCTAGGGATGAAGTCACAATTGATAGGTTAAGAATGTTGGGATCCGTTGTCTGTGAGGAAATGGCTGTGGATTGGCTTCTACAGTCACTTCCTAACTCATATAGTGAGTTCGTAAGAGAGTACTATATGATGAGCCGCGACGTGACCCTTATAGATCTCACCTATATGCTTATTGCTGCTGAATCAGCAATGGTTTGGCGCAGTAGAAAAGCAAAGTTGATTGGTGAATCTGCCTTCAAGACCTCTATGGATATAGACAATGGCAATGAAAGACATGCTATGATCGAAAAGTTTGATCATAAGAGAAAGGAAATGTCTGAAGTAGTTCCATGTCATGTTCCAAAAGAGTCAATTTGCTTTTATTGCCAAGAGAAAGGGCATTGGAGACGAAGCTGCCCCATTTACCTAAGAGATCTAAGAGATGGGAGAGTCGAAACGTATGGCTCTAATATAGGTAAAATCCATTAACTAACTCTTTTAAGCTTCTATTCTAGATTCTTAATACATAATGTGATAAGATTACAATTGATGTTTTGTAGGATTGAAGAAAAGAAAGGAAGCTTAAGGGAAGAAGTGAGCAGAATCTAACCGTGAAGGAATGGATTTCGATCGCATTTCTTGAAGATTAGATTCTTGAGCTACTACTTAGAGTTAGAATTAGATTGCTAAGAAAGATGTATTAGAATAGTTTTTCAATGAATTACATTGTAAAGGACAAATTTTTTCCGCAATAAAATAAATTTTGATTTTATATTATTTATTTGTCCTTGCAATGGCGTATATGAAAAATTGATGTTTGAATGTTTCTATTATTAGCAATAATGGATTTGGTTCTTATTATGTTATTTGTGGAAATTTCGAAGAATTTACCGAATAAGGAAAGTTTCTCATCACCCAAGTTTCAATTGGACAAAAACTTGGAATCATGCAACTTGGTTGCACGATGAATGAGAAATTTCATATTTGGAAATTAGACTAACTCATTGACAAAGTGTCAAGTGAAGGACAAGGAGATCGAATACATAAAGTTGCGTGTTGTTCAAGTCCACCATAAGAGTAACAAAGATATTCGTCATGATTTACTAAAGGTTTAGTAAATATGATTATACTTATAAGATTAAGTGCAATTCTGAATTGATTAAAAAAAGGTTTAAATCAATAGCAGAACGAATAAAAAGAATCAAGTAGACAGAAAGATAAAAGTTTCTCCATTCTAAGAAGAAGGGAGAGTACCTTTTATGCTTTATGATAGGTCTTAATGATTAAAAACCATATCTCAATTGATCCTCTAAGTGAGTCTTAATACAATTGTATGTCTAAGAAGAGGAATCAAGAATTGAAGAAATGGTTAAATCAAGAGGTCAATCATACTTCGTTCCAAAACAAGTCTTAGAGTTAAGATTGCGACATTGAGTGATAAGTATTAAGAAGGTTTATAGCAATATGGAAAAGTTGTGATGTCTTGGATAAGACAAAGACCAACTAGGACCAATTTATGAAGTGTTTTGATAAAAACTACACTAACTCTCGAATATTTGGGTGTCAAGAAATGTTTATTGACAAGAGAATCTTATATGTCAAGGAGTCAGTGGGAGTCTTAATGGTCTTGAAAGATTTCAAGAACAAATCAAAATAGACCTTATCGATCATCACTAGCACACGAGTTGAGGTTTACAACCTATCGTGTTGACACTATTTTGTTTCTATGCCGTTCCAATTAAGTTAATTATGCATGTGAGTTCTATGAGTTCTCATTTGAATGCATAAAAGGCAAGGACCTTGATCAATGAAAAGTACATTGATAGGAAAAGGTGAGCTGCTTAACTACTTGGAAGACATGGTGGGCAGATGTGTTACCATAAGGCAAAGAAATCAAGATTAAGAAAGTTCGATCCATATGAGTTTGAATTTGTCGTAAACTTTGGTTTTGAAAAATTCACATGGATAGGAACAGATACACCGTTTAAATCTAAGTGTCATAAGATATCCTCCGTCATGAAAATGACTGTGAGGAAATACTTTCACTAAGAGAGATTTTAAAAGGATAGTGATTGTGAAAATTGTATTCTCGAATTCGATTATTGTTACGGTATCCATCTCCATAATTTGAATTGTGAGATTTGACAATTAGTCTTAATTGTTTAGACACACATATGAGCTATCTAAGGGAAAGGTGTATAAGCTTAGATAAAGGATTATCAAAGTACCAAGTATTAGAAACATGAACTTAAGAAATTCAATAAGTATTGTTTTTCTGAAAGTTAGGTTGCTAGTGGGAGTATAAGTGTTATGTTTATAATAATCATAATGATAGTGGGAGCATAAATGTTATGATTGTATGATTATTAAGGAAAGTATTGCAAGGTTAGCAATATTAATTATAGAAAACAAGAGTCATACTTTGCAAAGTCGCAATAGTTGAAAAGTTGTTTTGCTATAATTATGGGAGAGAATATTATGCTTCATTTCAAATCTAAAGGCTTAGGTTGTGGAATGTTAATAATTTAGTCAGAAGTACATAGTGTGTTCTTAAATTTCGATTATGATTACGACATTCCTCTTCACAATTCGAATTTTGAGAACATAGCAAATGAAATATTATGGCAGAAGATTGATAAAGTATCAAATCTTTATGTAAGACATTATGCATTGTGTCCCATACGCTTCGGGTATAGGATCGATTGCAAATGCTATAATATTTGACCATTCTAAAATTTTCCAAGTGTCTAGCGCATTTAGAGGGAAAAGGGACAAGAATCGGTTTTGACTAAGATAATTAAACAACTATCAAAGGACAATCCAAAGTTCGCTGAGGATTGGTCGCTTGTGAGTAGTTGGAAGTATAGTATTGGAAAATATGGAAATGTTTCCATATTGGATGGACCATATCAAATTTATTATGAATAGATAAGATTCTATTAAGAATGAGTTGTCATATGGAAAATATGGAAACGTTTCCATATTGGGAATTGAATATTGAAAATCTATGACTAGATTAGAAACTTTTATGCAAAAGGATGTTCAAAGGAATGTACTTTGAGTGAGAGACATCATATCTAAGGAATTGTATTGTAACAATTTCCGATAGAGGACTTTGTAATTTCATTGGCAATAGTCTTTGTGACCTTGGTGCAGTGACATTACGAAAGGATCATTGCATAAAATGTTAGAATCTAACATATTCCACAAGTGGTAGGAATTCGATATTCTTTCACTTATGAAAAAAGATTAGGAGTTGTGAAATGAGAATGATTGGAAATGTGTTCAATTTGATCTATTTCACAAAGTAAGAACCATAGGTAAACATTGTGTGCATGCTAAGAGCATGGGACAAGTGTTGTAATTCAAGTAAGAAGTTGATTACCCGAAACAACAAATAATGAGTAATCGATATGGTGATAAATAAAAGGTGTTTTATTTATGCTCAAAGGTTTGAGGCCATATGGGATTAGTATTATTCTTGTGTTTCACTTTGCATGTTTTGACTTCCTGAATAATTTAATTGGTTAAGAACAGTCAAATTATTCTAATGGGCCACAATCGTTCATATGTTGGAAGTAGGTATGAATGAAGACTGTCGTGAATTGGTGTGTGGATTTTCTAAAGAGCATTAGACACGAGCAAATGTTTGCTACAACGTTCATGAGTGCTTATGAATATGATTTGAGCATTGGATTAAACCCACGCTCACTTGGATCACTTCATGGATTGTTATCACGAGTGATTGATGAGACGATAACATCTTATATTCTTGAAACCGAGATGTGTAAGTTGTATCTTGCAAATCGGTTGCACATTGATAATATGTAAACGCACCAGTAACTTGGTGTCATAAAACATATTGTTGTGTGTGATTAGGTGAGTGAGTGCAAGCGAGCATTAAATCAAAGTTTATCCGTTCCTTTTATCCAAAGTAGGATAAAAGCGATATCTTTGGGCCCCTCGATGGTTTAGTGATGACAAACGTAAATGCTCGGCCGGGCTAGGGGTAATTTGATTTGTTCAATTAGTCAGTCGTCATAAATTAGAAGTCGAGAAAAAGTACAAAGAGAATGATTTGAAATCATGTCTTATACGATATCTAGAATGGAGGAATATATGATCCCTTATCTAAAGGACACGAGTATCTAATAGGATCAGAGTTGACAGCGCCATTGGAAAGCTACGATTGCAGATCAGGATCTGAAGTCATACGCATAATAGTTATTAGACTTATCCAAGTGGGAGACTGTTGGATTAGTGTCTAAGTCCATAACTATTTTGGTATGTACTTGACCCGATGGTGCATGGTCCTTTTGGGTTGCCTTCACCAAAGCAACTTGATAGGATGAATTATGGAGAGAAAGGATTAAATATGATTTATTAATATATTATGAGAATAATATATTAAAGGAGAAATCATATTGTTTAATTAATATTAGTCAAGAATTAATTGGTAATTAGTTTTGTAACTATAAGAGATTAATTAAACTTAAGGGACTGGAATTGTAATTATAAGATAATTGAAATTTGGGCTATGGATTGTCTTATATTAAGGAGTGGACGAATTCTATGGGGAAACCCATGAGGAAATCGTCCAAGGCCTTAAGGAAAGGAGTCCATGGGTTGCTTAGGGCTTAAGCATCCAAATTAGGGTTTCCTTGTTAAGATAACCCTAATAGCCTCCTATATATAGATCCCTTATGACCCAAAAACGTGGGTAAGCATCCTTCTAGGGTTTCACACATTTTAGGGCAGCCTCCTTCCTCTCTCCTCTTCATCCTCTTGCTCTTGGTGTTTGTGAACCATTAGAGGAGTGACATTTGTGACTCTAAGCTTTCTAAAGTCAATAGAAGAAGGAATTGTGATTGTTATTGCTACATAACAATCAAGGTAATATCTTAAACCCATTCTTATGTTAATATGATTACTTGTATGCTAGAATTAGGGTTTATAGTCTTGGATAGCTTGCATGTACAATAGAGAAACCTAGATCCAAGCATTAGGGTTTGTATGAGCACATAGGATGTTCTTATGTATAAAACCCATCACATATAAGACCCTCCGGTCACACTGTATTACCACTCAGGTAAGTATAGTGAGAAGACTCACCTCAGAAGTAAGCAAGTAGATCTAGTACCCCACGAACAATCTATACTCCGCCTACATAATGTAATTATCTCTAATAAGCAATTTGTAATAACCACTCCCATATGCTAAGCTAACTCCTCCCCTAAATCTCAAAAGGGTGAAATGACCATTTTACCCCTCCATGGTCTCTAAAGTCCACAGTTGACCAAACCCTAAAAGTCAACAAAAGTCAATGCTCAAGTCAACAGTCCGTGTTGACTAAACTCGCCGAGTGCATCCATGCAACTTGTCAAGTTCCTCCGTTTTTATTAGAAGTATCAGGAAAATCAAACTCGACTCGTCGAGTGATCTCATCAACTCGGTGAGTTACAACTTGTCCAAACTCATCGATTCCCCTTACACAATGAGAATTGTATTGATTATCGAGATCTAAACAAGGCTATGATCAAGAATCAATACCCATTACCTGGGATTGATGACTTGTTTGATCAATTGAAGGGAGCAACCGTCTTTTCCAAAATTGATCTCAGTTCAGGCTATCATCAATTGAAGATAAGGGAGAAAGACATTAAAAAGACAACCTTTAGAATAAGTTATGGACACTATGAATTCCTTGTTATGTCCTTTGGGCTAACAAATGCTCCAACATCATTCATGGATTTGATGCATCGAGTTTGTTAACCTTTTCTCTAAAAATCAATAATAGTGTTCATCAATGACATCTTGATTTACTCCTATAACAATCTAGATCGTGGTAAACATATCCGAGAAGTATTTGAAGTCCTGAAAAAGGAGAAGTGTTGGGATTATTATGTTGCATCATGAGCTCGGTCCTTAGCCCAGTTTTGATTGCCGGTATTGGGCATGTCCAACCGTGCATGTTTTGTTCTAGGGTTTAGTATTTAAGCTGCATGCATGCAGTCTTTATAGTTAACACTTTCATTATTTTTCTCATTAAGTTTTTGTAAACCGTAGCTTGCCTATACAGTGGAAGTTCTTCATCGAGATCTGCTGAGGCGTGACTTTATTTGAATCATAAGCACATCTTTGATTCCATTTTGTGTTCATATCATTACTATGTTTGTCTTGTTTGATATTCATATTCTTACCTGTGAAAGAGCTAATCGATCTGAGATTTATTCTCATCAATTAGTATCATAGCAGGAGACTGTGTAATTCATACACATCTCTTCTGTCGAAGAAGTTATTAGGGTTTTTAATTCCGCATTGATTGATATTAATTGAGTCGTCATTCCATATTGACGTATCTCATTAATCGTCGATCTAACCCTAACGATAAATTACAAGTATGATCTTAAACAGGTAATCGATCAAACGTCATTACAATGTCCATGGATGATTGTCAAACCAATCCAATCAACATCTCCAACAGCATTGGTTCTACGACAAGAATTCCAATCTTGTATACTCAAGATTATGAATTTTGGACGCATCACTTTGAAGATTATGTGACTGGATTGGAGGATAAAGGGTACTTGATCTGGGAAGCAATCACTGTTGGCCCATTTGCTCACTCAAGCACCTCAAAGATTGTCAAAACTCAGAAGGAGTACAATCAGCTTGTTAGCGATGTCAAAGATATTCCTCAAGACGAGAAGGAAACGTTTCAATGCAACATCAAGGCCTTGAGGATGATTAGGTTTGCGTTGCAGTAAGATACGTTCCGTTTGGTAAGTTCTTGTGCTACTACTAAAGATATTTAGGACAGATTAAAAGAATTGTATTCCACTGATGAAGATCTGGAACATTCAATTCAAACTCTTTTGCTTTCTGAATTTGGTGATTTCAAGCAGAAGCCCGAAGAGAAATTGGTTCAGGCTTTGGATCGCTTTAATCATCTCTTAAGTAAGATGATAAAGCATGGGATCGAAAGGAAATTGATTGAACAAAGGGTTATTTTCATGAACGGTCTAAGACCCAAATGGATGGCTGTTGTATCCACTGTTAAAGCACATGAACAGTTCAAGTCGTATTCTCTGGCGAAACTGGTGGGAATTTTGAAATCCCATGAAAGTGCACTGTCTAAGGAAACGAGTGTGATTTCCAGTTTGGGTTCTTTAGCCCTTGTCTCTAAAGGAAAAAATCTCTGTTGAAGAAGAAGAGGAATTGGATCTTGTCGATTACGATCTAACCGGTGAAGAATATGCCATGATGGTATCCAATCCTAGAAAATTTATTAAAAGGAAATTCCCAGCCAACAAGAACCGAAATTAGAAGGGAAGTTACAACACTGAAAAGATCAAGGAGGAACTGAAGATGGGGTCGAAGTCTGAAGAGTCAAAGAAAGATGTGAAAGTTGGTGGAGACTCAGGATTTGATTGCCATTACTGTGGAGGCAAGAACCATTTTGCAAAAGACTGTATGCTGAAAAAGAAAGCAGAAAAGATAGATGATGACGATGAGGAAGCTAGCCTCCTGAGACGACTGGAGGAAATCAAGAAAAGAAAGTCAGCTACTAACAATAAAACTATGAATGCTTTGATTGTACAGGATACCGGTGAACGTGATGAATTCGGTGGTGTGGAAGTATGGTCCACAGATTCAGAGGATGAAGAAGTCAGAAAACCTACTCATGGGAAGGCGATGCTGGTGAAAGAAGAACCTGTCACAGGAAGGTGTTTAATGGTGACCGAAGGTGTATCTCAAATGAGAGGATATACAACCGATGGTGGGATAGAAGGCGAGAAGGAGCGAGAGGACAGGTGTTTTGCTGCTAAACCTGTTAGTGCACAGATCAACGAATGTGATGAATTGATCAAGAAGGTACAAAATATTCTTGCTTCTCTAAATATACCCATTACTAACCATGAAAAGGAATTAAATAACTTAAAATCTAAATTTTCAAGCATAAGTAGCAGTCTCACCCAAACCCGTGTTACAAATTCTAACCTAACTGATCAAATTAGTAGGATATCGTCGAAGAGTGAGGAAAAGAGGATGTGGATTGAGTAGAAGGAGAAAGAGTTTATTAGGTCTAAGGATGATTCGATTTATTTGCAAAGAGACAATCATAAACTTTTAAAACAACGAAATGTGTTCTGTTTGATTGTTAAAAGACTTTATTTTAATATCACTCAGTTACATCTTGTTTGTGAAATAAGAAAGAAGATACATCGCATGATTTTACCCTTTCTTGAGTTAAAGGAGGATGAAATCAATGCTGAAGCCTACAACTGTGAAAGCGTTGTATCTTCTGACGAGGTCTCTCCTGTATGTAAAGTTGGTCTTGACAAAATTGAATCCTACATAAAGTCCCAAGACCACAAGGACATGCTCAAAAATCTGTTAGATGAGAATGATAAATTGAAGCTAAGAACCGAAACTGTATAGAAATTTGACTCATTAAATGCCAAATTAAGTTCAGAAAATAAAATTGATGTTGAAAATGCATCTGAACTTAATGAGGATGATTATCTGAGTGAAATCTCTGTAGAAGATTTGGTGGACTGTTCAGAATTTGTCAGGAGCGAACCTGAAACACGTAAGAATTTGATTTCTGAAAATTCTATTGAGTTCGCTCGCTCGTCAACAGACAAGACCAAAACTCTTAAAGCAAAAGCTGTTGTGTATCAAAAGGTACAAACCACTCCAAATCAAGTCTACACTTTCCTAGGTGTCACTCCACAACAAACCGCAAAATTAACAGCTATGGTGGAAGAAGATAATGCAGCCGGATGTGACGAATTCTTCTGGTCAGCACCAATAAACAACGCTGATGAGACGAAATGCCTATCTCAGAAGACCTCATGGAGAGTGAAAGGTAGATACGTGCCAAAACCACTAAATGAGCCTGCAAGATATGATGTGCCAAGCACAAGTGGAATCAAAACATCACTGGGAGAATCAGTGCAACCTACCAGTGAAACATCCTCAACAAAGCGCGACAACCATGCTCCTACTTCAAAGAAAAAGGCTAACATTTACAGAAATCCAAAACAGGTGGCTGATCGAAAACACCAACGAAATCTGAGATACAAGAAGAATCTATTAGAAAGAAAACAGTTTTGGAGATCGCAAAATCCTCACTATGTAAGGAACGAAAAGAAGCACAAGTATCAAGAGGAATCAAGGAACCGAAAGGGTAGTTTCGGTCCCACACCTGAAAGGAACCGAAAGGAGAGTTTCGGTCCTCAAAACAACATCAACCGAAAGGATAGTTTCAGTCCCTCAACCGAAAGGAATCGAAAGGGTAATTTCGGTCCCTCAACCGAAAGGAACCAAAAGGAGAGTTTTGGTCCTCGGAACAACTTCAACCGAAAAAGCAGTTTCAGCTCTCCACCCAATAGCAACTGAAAGAGCAGTTTCGGTCCTCATCCCCACAAGTTTAATCAGACGCACAGGAGATCAAATGCCACTTCTGAACCCAACTCTTCTCATTCTAATTCTCTTCCCTCAAAAGATTTAAAGAGAAAAGGGAAGCTCTTTCCAGAAGATAACAGACGTCCAAAAGATATCCAAAAGAATACTAACGTCAACACCTCAAATCCCAAGCCTACTTAATCTAAACCAACCAAAATCAAAGTCTTCACTATAAAAAGAGAAGATGAAACAACTTTAGTTAAACGTACTTATTTGTTTGATATTTCTCTTACTATTCCCTGTCATGTATAAGGCTCACAAGGACCCAAGAAACTTTGGGTTCCTAAATCTGCTTAATATTTTGCAGGTAATTGGTGACAAGCAGTTTGACAAAGAATGGGATATCGACAGTGGTTGCTCACGTCACATGACAGGAAGGAAGGAAGAACTGAGGGAGTTTCGGTCTCTCAAGGATGGTGGTATTGTGAAGTATGGAAACAACTCATTTGGCACTATCAAAGGCTATGGAATGATCATTAATGGCGATTTCTCTATAAGAAAGGTGGCTTATGTTGAAGGGCTCCAACACAACCTTATCAATGTATCACAGCTGGTAGTTGGCACTGGATTGAAGGTATCATTCGATGATGAAGGCTCAAAAATTGTCGAGAAGAAGTCAAATAACGTTCTGCTTAAATCTAAGCGAAAAGGGGAAATGTATCCTTTGAACCTCAACCCAATTCGACGTAAACCAGCAGTTTGCTTACTCATGAAGGCTCACTTAGATGAAAGCTGGTTATGGCATCGAAGAATCTCTCATCTGAATTTCAAGGATATCAACAAGCTGGTTTTAGGTGATCATGTTCGAGGTCTTCCAGTTCTCAAATTTGACAAAGAACATCTTTGTGCAGCCTGTGAAATGGGAAAGCAAAGTAGGCAAAGTCATCCTTCAATTATCAACACAAAGGTGATAGAACCATTGGAGCTGTTACATATTGATATGTGTGGTCCCTTTTCCATTGAAAGCATTGGTGGAAACAAGTACATTCTGGTTATAGTGGACGATCTCTCTCGATTTACATGGGTGTTCTTCTTGAAGCAAAAGCTTGATGCTACTTCAAAGCTTAAGCTCTTCATAAAACAGGTAGAGAATCAACTAAGGAAAGTTGTTCGTAACGTGAGAAGCGACAATGGATTGGAATTCAAGAACAAAGATTTTGAAGATTTTCTTGCTGAGAAGGGAACGACTCATAATTTCTCAGCCCCATACACTCCATAGCAGAATGGTATCGTTGAAAGGCGAAACTGATCTCCGTGTGAAGCAGCTCGAACAATGTTATGTTTCGCATCCTTGCCTTTGTATTTCTAGGCTGATGCAATTGATGCTGCTTGTTATACTCAGAACAGATCATATCTAAACAAGCGATTCTCCATCACTCCTTATGAGATCTTGAACAATCGTAAACCGAATGTGAAATTCTTTCATGTGTTCGGTTCAAGATGCTTTGTCTTCAACTCCAGAGAGAATTGAAACAAGTTTGATGCTAAGGCTGATGAAAGAATATTCTTAGGTTACTTCCTGAATTCTAAGGCGTATAGAGTTCTGAATAAGCGCTCTAAGAAGATTGAAGAAACATACTATGTCACCTTTGACGATAGATATGTTAAGAAGATGAAGTCCACAGGAGGTGCAACACAAGAAATCTTTCCAAAGAATGGTCAAGTTACTACCTCTATTTCAAATCTTTTCGAGCAATATTTGCTTTTTATTGATGAGCCTCCAAAAGCAATTGATTCTGAGTCAACGAGGAAAGACAACAAGGTTCATAATCTAAAACAAATCATCGACGATGCTGCTCAAAAGATGGCTGATGATCAACCCAAAGAAATCGAGAGGCCAGAAGCAGGTGAACCTTTGAATGACCGTCCTAATGTCTAGGGGGAGGGTTCATCTCTTCAACGCGATCAAGGTTCATCGTTCCAGGGGGAGAGTCTATCGTCACAATCTTCAAGCTCCTCTGAGAATCCAATCGAAGGAGGTGATACCAATCCAGATTCTGAACAGGCATCATCCTTTGAGGGGGAGAACACCAACATCAATGATGATGACATTCTGTCAGAACTGGAAGAAGAAATCAATGAAGAATTGGATCCCACCTGTGATCCAAATTACCCACCGCTTATTAAATGGACCAAAGATCATCCTCAGAGTCAAATTCTTGGGGAATCTTCAGAAAATGTGTTAACTCGATCTCAAATCAAAGAGAAACAAGTTGCACTCTTTTCACAAGTAGAGTTTTGCATGTTCAACTCCTTTGTTTCCAAAGTTGAACCGAAGACCGTTAATTCTGCACTTGATCATTCAGACTGGGTTCAAGCCATGCAAGATGAGTTAAATAAGTTTGAAAGAAACAAAGTATGGCGAATTATTCCAATTCCAAAGGATGCTTTAGTTGTCGGTCTCAAATGGGTATTCAGAAACAAAATGGATAAAGAGGGGAATGTCATTCGTAACAAAGCTCGGTTGGTTGTCAAAGGCTACTGTCAGGAAGAAGGCATCGATTATGAAGAGACCTTCGCTCCTATTGCAAGATTAGAGTCTGTTTGTATCTTTCTTGCCTATGCTACACACAAGAACTTTGAAGTCTATTAGATGGACGTCAATTGTGCCTTTCTCAATGGAGAACTTGAAGAGACTGTGTATGTTGAGAAACCGCCAGGTTTCGTGAACGAGAAGTATCCAGATCATTGTTACATACTTGACAAAGCAGTATATGGCCTAAAACAGGCTCCCAGAGCATGTATGAAACTCTAACTCGATTCTTAAAAATGTCTAAATTCAAACAAGGTTCGGTTGACCCAACCTTCTTTCGTAAGAGAGAAGGTAACCACCTTATGATAGTCCAAATTTATGTTGAGGACATCATCTTTGGCTCCACGAATCGCAACTTAACAGCTGAATTCAGGAAGTTGATGGAAACTAAATTTGAAATGAGCTCAATGGGTCCAATTAACTTTTTCCTTGGCTTAAACATTAGACAGGGACCCGAAGGCATTTTATTAATCAGGAGGCATACACCAAGACTCTATTGACTAAGTTTGGTATGACGGGAGACTCCAAAGTTAAAGTGCCAATGGCCTTTGGGACAAAGCTTTCACCCTCATTGGAAAATCCAGTTGCTGATATGACGCTCTATCGTCAAATGATTGGGTCTATGATGTATCTCATAGCTAGTAGACCTGAAATCATGTTTTCAGTCTGTTACTATGCCAGATTCCAAGCTAACCCCCGCGAACCTCATCTGCAAGCCGTGAAAAACATCTTTCGCTATTTGAAGCGAACCTCTTCTCTCAGTCTGTGGTATCTAGCCAACTCGGGATTCTTTGTTCAAGCGTTCTCAGACGCTGACTTAGGTGGCTGTGGATTAGATCGTAAAAGCACCACTGGAGGATGCCAATTTCTAGAATGTAAATTGGTTAGCTGGCAATCGAAGAAACAAACTTATGTCTCTCTCTCCACTGCAGAAGTTGAATACATCGCCGCAACATCATGCACATCTCAAGTGGTATGGATACAAAGTCAGATTAGGGATTACGGGCTAAACTGTTGGAATACTGTCTAAGGCTGCAACTATATTAGGCAAGTATTTGACCCGGTTGTGCATGGTCCTTTTGGGTTGCCTTCACCATAGCAACTTGACAGGATGATTTATTATGAGAGAAGAAATATTATTAATATATTATAAGAATAATATAAGGAATAATATTATTATTATTTGATTAATATAAGTCATAAATTAATTAGGAATTAAATTGGTGACTTAAAGAGATTAATTGAATAAAGGGTATAAACTGTCAATTGATTGATAGTTATACTTTGGGCTATAAATCCCTTATGGATAATGGTGGACGATTTCTAGGGCTTAGGATAGGCTTAGATTTTGTCCAAGGCTTATCAATTAGGGTATTGGATTGCTTAGGGCCTAAGTATAAATAGACCCCAAGGGTTAAGGAAATTGGCACTTGTGCTTTAGAAAGAAACCCTGGCCGATTTTGATCCCTTCTCCTCTCTCTCAAATCATCCTCTTGCTAGTTGGTGTTTGTAAGCCATTAGAGGAGTGACAATTGTGACTCTAAAGCTCCAAGGACAAGAAGATCAAGCAAGTGATTCAAGGTAAACTTCTAATTCTGATTTCTTATGTTATTATGCTCTATTAGTCATTAGAAGTCTTGAATTCAAAGCATGTTTAATTAGAGAAACCTAGATCCAAGCATTAGGGTTTGCATGTGCACATAGGAATGTTCATATAGCTAAAAACCATCATAAACATGAAGAAAATCCCACTATATTGCGACTCTGAAAGAGCAATTAGGATTTGTCACAACCCAGTGCAACACTCAAAGACTACACGTATAGCATTGAGGTATCACTTTATCAAAGATCACGTCGAATATGGCAACGTGGAAATTCATTTCGTCAGGACAACTGATCAGCTAGCAGATATATTCAATAAGGCTTTACATGAAGCGAGCTTCAACAAGATTCTACAAGGCCTCGGAATGATGGAAGCAGAATCCATACCAAAATCGTCTTGGCTTCAATAAAGCTAGCAAGCGAAATAGAGCGAACTGAAATGAACCGAACGTTCGGTCTATTTCGGGTTCGGTCTATTTCGGGTGAAGATTGACCACCAACCGAAACGAACCGAACGTTCGGTCTATTTCGGGTTCGGTCCTTCTGTACTCGTTCGCTTCTTTTTCTTCGCAAGGCATTTTGATGGTATTACCATGTACATTCTTTTCAATACTTCTTTTTATATTTATAAAATTCAAAAATATTTTTCCTTTTTGTTCAATTAAATCTTTTTCACAAAATACAAAAATATTTTTCGTTTTAATCAATAATTTTTTTAAGTGTTATTCTCAATGATGAAGATCCACAAGGTATGATTTCTTTTCTACACACTGTCTACATGTCCCTAGAAGCATGCTGCTGTATGTTGACTAAAGCCTCAAAAGATTTTGAGTGAAGCCTTAATAACATGATATATACAAATCATGTTTTCCCAAACCAGGCTGCAATATTCATTCTAATCATGAGCTACCTTACTCTACTCACATTGAGTTTAGAGTTTTCTGCTTAGTCCTTCTTTCATAGCATAGGTACATCCGTTTCTTATACAACCTCCATCATTTTTCTCCATTATACTTCGTTTCACCAATATAACCCTTGAGACTCTCAGTATTTACCACTGAGGTTTATAGGCATACAAAATCTATGTTAATGATCTTAGTTTCGTGCCACTATGTACTAAGTGAAACCCATAATGAATTGACGGTGAATTATCATATTCAAGATCTTACTTGTTACCTATTGATATCTCCTTTTATTTTTTAGTGATCTTTTATGAATTTGTCTAAAACCAAGGCTTTTCTTCCCCTAAAGATCCAGTTTATTTTTGTTTTTGAGATTTCTATATTTTCTTTTATCACTATAAAATATATTCTACCAACTTGTTCAACAGATCACATTAATCTCACAAGTTCTTCATTCAGTTTCGGTCTTATGTCAAGTATTGAAATCATGAATTGAAGTGAAAGCCACCCGTTATAAGCTTTAATTTAAAAAAAATGCCTTTCAATACTTCTTAACAAGTTATTGATCGTTATTTAATGGGAAACCAAACATGCACTTTAATGTCTCTCTTGACTTTGAAGGAAGCGATTTGTGCCTAGAATCAGTCGTTTTATGTCTTTTCAAGACATCACAAATTATCACAAAAAGTTTGCTTTATTTCTTTATCTTTTACACCCTATGCACGGAAATTTTTAATTTTCCACAATCTGGTTCTGTTAATGCTGTTTAATAAAGCACAACAGGCAATGACGATTCAAATGGATTTTGAGGTGACGATTGGAATAAAGTGAATGCCGACTCAGCCGTTATCCAATCGTTTTTTTGATTTGAAAAAGCGATTTTTATGGGATGGCGTGCAAAAAGGAAACGTCCTTTCTGTTTCATGTGTCATCATCGGGTATGCCAACTGTTCATCCGTCAAGTCAGCCGTTATTTTTGAAATACTCCAAGATATCAGCTGGATTTTTCTCTCTCCTCCTGTACGTATAAAAGGTTTTGGCATGCTGATCTTTATTCTTTTATCACTCACCACAATCTCTCAAAGAACAAAGGCGATTTATCTCACTGTTCATCATCTTCACCAAGCTTCTACAATGGCAGATTCTTCTTCAGTTCATGATACCTCTGTTTGCCAACCCCTTCTTACCATCAAACCTCAACAAAACCTGATCATCGATCTCACTCCTTTTATCTATGAACCCTACATGCTATATGTCATCGAGTGTCTCAAATACTCGCCTCTCGTCGAAGCTCTGACCAAAGTTGAAGTCGTTCCCATGTCCTGTCTCTCACTCATCTACTCCACTGCATATTACGACAAAACTGCTGAAAGGATTCACTTTGAAGTCCACAACGAGAAGACTTCTATCTCCAAGCACCGCTTATGTGCCCTAATTGGTCTTTCTCAAGAACAAACCCTGGTAAACCCTGAATCCATCACTACTGGTAAACTATTCTCTATGTTTTATCAAATGGGGTATACTGAAACCCTCACCACCATTACCAAGTTCAAGAAGTCCTGCGTTCCTCCTCAATGGAATGGCCTTTTCACTTTGCTGTTCAAAGGACTCTCTGAGTAAAGTGCCGGCTCAGATGGGGCAAGCAAGTCTTTTATGACTGTGCTTTATGGTCTGTACCATGGGATAGATTTGGATTATGGAACCATTATCTGGCAACAACTGGTTCAAATCTTGGTCTCTTCGTCAAGACACTCAGAGATCTCCTGTGGGCGATATTGGTCTATAATCACTAAGTGGGCAATGGATCGTCTTCATGTTCCAATCATGGCGGATTCTCTTCTCTCCTCCATTGCCACTTTTCACAACACCAAGATAATCGTCACAGATCCCACCAAGCATGCCTTCATTGGATCCGTTCCTGAAACCATGCTCGCTTGTGTCTGTGCAGCAAGTAATGTTCTGCAACAATACAGAAAGATTCTGAATTCGGGTCCAAGGGAGCTTACGCCAGCCATGGTTCGCTCCATTGAAGAGGCTGACAAGCCAGCGAAAAGGAGAAAGAAAACTGAAACCCAGAAAGAGACGCAGGTTTCCAAACTAACCAAGGGGCAAACCCCTAAGAAGCGAAAGTCTGACAAGGCTGCTCCATCACAACTTCAACCGAAGAAGCAGAAGAAGCCCACTAGGAAACCTATACTCCAATCTTCCAGTGATTCAGACTCAAAGTATGTTCCTCCCAAACATAAGTCTGCTCCTCCTTCAGAATCTAAAAGCGAAAGCTCTGAAGATGAGGCTTCGGGTCGCGGTGATACACCGCCTCAATCCCCTACCCCAGAAATTCTGGTTAGATCTCAACCTCCTCCTCCTCCACCTATTACCATCCCAGTATCCATCCCTCCAATTTTCCCTATCCCCACCACTCAACCATCCACCACTATTCCCATCCCTACTCCTATATTCACAGACACTACTACTACTACCACAAGGGCTTATTCTACAGCTCCCACTCCACCTGTTACAACCGAACCACCAATAACAACCGAACCTCCAACCACTACCAAACCCTTATCTCCTACTCCATCTACATACACCACCCCAGTTCTACGTGGTCAGGACTTGGAATTTGATTCCACTTATTTTAGTCCTTACTGCGTACAGAGTGATGAAGATGATGATGAGCCTGTTACCAATCATCATCTCAAAGCAGTAAATGACAAACTTGAGCAACTGCTTTCTTCCTCTTCCTCTGGGGCTTACTCTGAAGCTGCTTTAAAGGCTTTGTTCTCATCTATCGTTCAAGAACACAACGCCTTGCTTTCTGCTGCAGCTAAGGCTATTGACGCCTCCACTTCCCAATGTCAGAAAGCCTCCCTCGCTGTTGAGGCTTCCACCAAGGAGTGCAAGGAAGCGACCGCAAAAGTCGATAAACTAATTTCTGAGGCTCACTTATTTCTAGATTCTTTGCAGGCGGCTGCTAAGAAGAATGCTCAAACTGTCAATGCTTCGGTGGATAACCTTCAACGTTCTCTTCAATCTGAAAGGTCCAATCTTGAAGCTGCACGCCAAGCGATCGAAGCTGCCAACGTAACTCTGAATGCTAATGTTAATGATCGCTTGACCCAACTGGAGGCAAAGTTAGCTGTAGAGAATCGTATCGTGGATGAGCTTGACAAAAGAACCTCTCAGTTGAAGATGCAGAATCTCAAGCTTCGTACTGCCACTGCTGAGCTCAATGACTTGAAGTCTGAAAGGGAGGTTATACGAAGCTCTGCTACTGAGGTTCACTCCATCCTACTTCATCTCCTTGAAGCCCATGATCCCATCATCACCATTACTATCAGACGACACTTGGCTGACAAAATTAGGCCAGCATTGGACATCCTTAGTCGTATTGAGGGTATTTTGGTGACTGGTATCCAGTCGAAACAAGGGGGAGATAAGGCAAAAACTCAAACTCCTCCTGCACCGAAACCATCTACTGAACCGAAGGGTAATGAAGCTTCGGTCAGTAATAAAGACAAGAAGAAGAAGAAGATTGGGGAGGATGACACTAATAATGAAGATGATGTCTATGTTGAGAATCCCGAAAAGCCTTTTCAGAAGACAAAATCTTATGATAAAGAGCTAGCATAAAAGTTCAAGAAACAACAGGCTGAGCTTGAGCAAAAGCAAAAGGAGAAGGAGCTCCTAGAAAAGAAGAAGTCCATTTTTCCTGACTGGACTCTAGATTCGCTTCAAAGGTGTGCCATTGATGAGCCAAGCACACTTTGGCTTGAGCCTATGATGTCATTCGGGCTTGATAATTCCAAGGATGCATAGTTTGACATGTCGATCATGTGAAAGGCATTCATTTTTCACTGCTTTAATTCGACTGTTGCCATCCCATCTCTAGACCCGAAGGTGGATAGGGACATGTTGGAGTTCTACTTAGAGTTTACTCAAGCCCAGTACTTGACCTGGAGTTCGAAGAAAATTACAACTGTCAAGGTTTTGAAGCACTACTCAGCAGGGAAGTTTATTAATGTAAAATTCAAAGTGACTCGAGGTTCTAAAGGCTCGGTTCATAGCTTCACTCATGCTGATCTACCGAACCTCAATCCCCACGACTGGATACTCCTCAACAATATTTTATTGTCAAATCCACAGGAGTATCAGCCAATCATTGACCATGTCAAGCGAATGCTTGTGTGCTACATTCACGAGGTAGCGAAGATGGACCAAGAGATTGCTTCTGCCATTCACAAGCGAACCACGATCAAAATTATGGGCAGAGCAGGCAATGTTAATTCAATGGTCAAGGGCTAGATTGATTCGAAGTACCACACTGTAATGTTCGTCAGGGGCGAAGGACAGAAATGCTTGTTTGCTCTTGTTGACAAACACCTCTTCTCAACTACTTGCTTGGAGCATATTTTGGAGATTATTCAGAGGTGTGATCAGAACACTGCAGCTGACAAGAAGCTGTTCACTGATATGCTGAGGTGGTATATCCAGTTTCGGCAGACACTTCTTGCGATAATCCCTCGGCTGTTCAAGGTGATAAAGACTATGAAGCCAACACAGAAGAAATAATCTCTCGCCTCATTTGACGCAAAGGAGGAGATTGTTGGGATTATTATGTTGCATCATGGGCTCGGTCCTTAGCCCAGTTTTTATTACCGGTATTGGGCCTGTCCAACCGTGCATGTTTTGTTATAGAGTTTAGTATTTAAGCTGCATGCATGCGGTCTTTGTAGTTAACGATCTCATTATTTTTCTTATTGAGTTTTTGTAAACCCTAGCTTGCCTCTATAGTGGAAGTTCTTCATCGAGCTATGCTGAGGCGTGACTTTATTTGAATCATAAGCACATCTTTGATTCCATTCTGTGTTCATATCATTATTGTGTTTGTCTTGTTTGATATTCATATTCTTACCTGTGAAGGATCTAATTGATCTGAGATTTATTCTCATCAAGAAGCTATATGCAAAGTTCTCCAAGTGCGACTTTTAGATTCAGGAGATACACTTCTTAAGTCACATAGTTAGCTACAAGGTCATAATGGTCGACCCAAAAATGATAAAAGTTGTTATGAAATGGGAGACTCCATAGAGTCCTACTAAACTTCATAGTTTTCTGGGATGGGCATGTAACTACCGAAGATTCATCCAAAACTATTCATATATCGCGGCTCCACTGACACCCCTGACCAAAAAGGGAGATGCCTACTCTTGGAGGGATAAGCAAGAAAATGCATTAAGTGAATTAAAGAAGTGGTTATGTGAAGCATCAATCCTTGTCCTTCTGGAACGAACTGATGACTTTGTAGTTTTTAGTGATGCTTTTGGAGTTGGATTTGGATGCATCCTTACCCAAAGAGACAAATTAATTACTTATGCCGTGACACAACTAAAGCTCCGTGAGCAAAACTATCCAAAACATTATCTAGAGCTTGCTATAGTGGTTTTTGGCCTAAATATTTGGAGCCATTATCTTTATGGAACCAAATGCAAACTAATAACAGATCATAAAAGCCTTCAATATCTCCCTATACAAAAGGAAATGAATATGAGACAGAGATGATTGTTGGAGCTACTTAAGGTCTACGATTGTAAGATACTTTACCACCCTGGTAAAGCAAATATCATAGCTGATGCATTGGGTAGAAAGGTGAATCCTAAATGAAAAAGTGTTAGATCGTTGAAGATCGAGATGATTACAACGATTTTAGAAAATATCAAAGAAGCCCAGACTAGAGACTTAGCCAAATATGCAATGAAATAAAAGCATCTAGGGTGGAAGTTATTCAAAAATTGCATTTGTGTGCCAAAGATGGGGGGGATATAGGATCTTCATATGGAAGAATCTCATAAAACCATGTATTTTATACACCTAGGCAGAAACAAAATGTATTTGGATTTAAAACCCATTATTGGTGGCCAATTATGAAGGTCGATGTAGCAACTTACATTGCAAAATGTGTGACTTGTGCAAGAGTAAAAGCACAACATCAGAATCCATATGGAGATATGGAACCTCTACTAGCACCCATAGGTAAGTGGGATGACATTACCATTGATTTGATAACTAAGTTGCTTAAGAAAAAGAAGAGCCATGACATGATTTGGGTTATAGTAGAACGACTAAGGAGATATTGGGAAATCACCGTTCGGGGGCTGGCTGATCGTACACACTGCTCTGCTATGCTCTTTCAAAAAAAAATTTACTCTCTGAGAAAATTTTTGTGATTTTATTTTTGAAAATCTCTCAAGTCCTCAGTTTGAGTTCAGATACGCCCGAAGGTGCACCCGAATCCCTCAAACCAAGGCTCTGATACCAACTTGTAACACCCAAATTTTCAAATAATTTTTCACAATTTAAAAACACACTTTCATTCAAAAATATTATAAAAATGTCATTGTATCACATTTCAATCCAAAAAAAAAAACAACCCAGGATCATAATGTGTGAAAACTCCTCATGTGTGTAGTGATCATGCCGGCGCCTTCCCGCGATCCTCACTGGTACCCGAAACACATAACACAACATTATAAGCATAAATGCTTAGTGAGTTCCCCAAAATACCACATACAACACATATTAGCCACTTGAGGCTATAACTCCGTATGAACCTCTGGTCAAAGTGTCTCAGTGGGACCCTCCAGTCCCATAACTCTATGTACCCTCTAGCCCTAACTCTGTGGACCTTCCGGTCCTAACTCTGTAAAATCTGAATCACATATAGCACATAATCAAATAGATAACACATAGCATACAATATACTCTGTCATATAACTCTAATTACCACTCTAGGTAAAGTATAGTGAGAAGACTCACCTTGGGTAACTCGGTAATCTTGATCCTGGTAAAAATTCGGTCTAGCCTCCGCCTAATCACATGGAATAAGCACTCTAATTAATACCGCTATCAAGGCTAGACTATTCCCTCTCTTAGCACTCTCAGAAGGGTAAAAGACCATTTTACCCCTCTCATGTCTCAAAGACCCTAAAGTTGACCAAACCCTAAAAGTCAACAAAAATCAATTCTCCGGGTTACGCTACGCATACCAAACCTATACGCTGCGCGTACCCGGCGACCTCACAGAAACGGGGAACGCGACCCCTTATGTCGCGCGTACTGGGATTACGCCCTGCGTAACTCCCAGTTTCAGACTCCTTAGCTCTTGGGGTCTAAAGCAGTTAAGACACACTTCCAACTTCTAGACCTGACCATTTCTAAGCCTCTCAATCCATAAAGTTGGTGACTTTGAGCCTTTGCACGGCTGGACAAATCACTAACACCCATAACATTCCATTTCCAACCCTAGAAAAGCTTATAACTCAAGCATGACCCCATAACAACGACCAAGTTGGGATTTTTATGGATCTATAACACAAATATCACTGAAATGGGACAGATCTAGGTCCATGGAGTCCCTTACACTCATAAAGTCTCCACCTTTGGGACTTTTAACCCTATAAATGGTCCATGCAACACCAAACCAAAATAAAGAGGAAAGTTTTGAACTTTATACCTCTAGATGAAGCTCCTTCCTCTGAAGATCTCAGATCCAAACTTGCACTTCAAGCTCTAGCCTCCACAAGCTCCTCTCCTTCTTCTTCACTAACACACCAAGGCACTTTCAGCTCAAAACACTCACACACAAGCTTAAGGACGAAGGAAGGCTCTCTTTAGGGTTTAACTCTCTGATATGGTGGCTGAGGAATAAGCCTTAGCATCCCTTATATAGTGCACAAGCCAAATATTAGGGTTTGCATCTGGGCCCTCTACGCCCAGCGTAACCCTGGGTACGCCCAGCGTACCTAGGCGAGTCTGTATCGAAACTAAGCACATGAGTACGCGCATCGTACTCCCCAGTACGCCCAGCATAATCATTTGCCACATAATTCACTCAAGAGCTAAACTTGACAACTTGACAAAAGAGAAGGGTTAAATAGCTTATCTGAATTTCGGGATGTTACACTAGAAGCAGGAGAGAATGCTAGTTGCTCAAACTCATTAGAAGAGCATATGCAGATACGAAGCGACGACCGGTAATATTTGAGGTCAGCGATCGAGTGCTACATAAAGTCACTCCATGGAAGGGACTTATTCAATTCAAAAAAGGTGGGAAATTGAGTCCTCATTTCATTGGACCATTCAAATTACTTTAAAAGACTGGGAACCAGTCTTACAAGCTTAAATTATTTCCTAAACTAGAAGGTATTTATAATACCATTCATCTTTGTTATTTAAGGGTACGAGGGAAGAGAACCCGATATGATCCCACTTTCAGAATTAAGGATGGATAAGGATAAAAGCATGATCGAAGAGCTTGAAGCAATCATTGACCGTAAGACAAAGAAGTTATGACACAAGATGATTGACTTAGTGCTAGTGCGATGAAAAAATTCAGTAGGGCTAAACATCAATTGGGAGACAGAGAGCAACATGAAGAGTCACTATCCATATATGTTTGATGATGCATGATTCTGGGCTTAGTTATCAAATTTGTAACCTTGTCGGTTAACTATTGTAATTTTTTTTGGAATAAATAAAACTAGATTATTCATATATATATATATATATATATATATATATATATATATATATATATATATATATATATATATGTATGTATATATATATATATATATATGTGTGTGTGTGTGTGTGTGTGTGTGCCTCTGTGTGTGTGTGTTTATGTGAATTTGATATATATTAGGTGTACGTGTTATCTGTGTTAAATCTTTCGTTGAAGCGTAATAACTAGGGCTAAAATATAAGTTAAAAATAAAATATTATTATTGATAAATAATTTAAAAAAAAGTTGTAGTAATCGAAATACCAAATTCATGCATATAAAGTATGCCTAAATGTGACTTCGTGAGAGGAAGTTACGATTTTTCGATGTTTCAATGTAGCAGTATACGTCTCAGAAAACCAAATTAAAATCGGTCTATTGTTAGGAAAAACAATCTAAACGATAGTTGAAGATCTCGTCAATACCCATCCATCGATATAAAGACAGTCGAGAACAAATATCATATGAGAAAGTTATAATTTTTATATGGACTCTAGCAGTCTAAGCCTGTTAAAAACATATCTTTAAAAATAAAGTGAGAATTAGCCAATGGAGTCTTAATAAAAGTTTTAGATCTCATCGTAGCTATACATGGATATAAACAACGTCAAAAATGGAGCTCGTGTGAAAAGATATGAATTTTATAAGAAAATTAAGTTTTCACGTTCATAGACAGCCTGCACGGCGCACACCGACATAGTCACTTTGTCCCACCTGAATCTCGCCATGTGTCATACCATGAAGAGGCAACATCATTGGAGCTGAATGCCTACGTGATGCGCCCGGACTAGACGTGAGTCACACGCTCCATTTCCTGGATTATATGTAGCTTTCATCCTTTCATTTATTGTACACAAAATTCCTTCAAATTCCCTCTGGAATTCTTTGTACCTGTCATTCCCTTTACTCCCTCGTTCTTAGATACTGTAACATCCGGAATCCTACGTATATTAATGGTGTGTTTATTTTAGGTTTTATTGAGTAACTCGACGAGTTGTGAGTCCAACTCGTTGAGTAGAGTCGAGTTGACTGCGTGGGTTTAATGAGCGGGCTCGAGGAGTCGGAGAGTCGACTCACCGGGTAGGTGTTGTGTAGTGAAACCCTAAATCCCCGGGTTTGGGGCCTATCTAAGGGAACTTATAGCCTCATTTGTGGCTCTTGAGTTGCCCAACTTCACTGAAAGAAACCCTATTCGTCTTTTTGAGCTAAAATAGAGAATGTTGGGCTAATCTTGAGAAATTTTAATGCATCTTTTGAGGAGAATAGGAGTTGTTCAGCAAGGAACAAGGAGGAGCTGTTGGATCAAGGGTCAATTCATCCAAAGCTTCAAGGGGAAGGTAAGAAGCCTACACCTTTATCATTTTTATGGTTAGATCTCTTGATTTTGGAAGGTTAGGGTTTATGCCATCTTTATTTGGGATTTTGAGCTTATAGAGTTTTCTTGAGGTTTAGACCTCAGATCTAGACCTTGTGAGGTCCCTAGAGTCTAAAGGTCCCAACTTTATTCACCCATATGAAGGATATTGTGCTTAACACATTGTGAGAGCATGTTTTGGTATGTTGGAGCCAAACTACCATGCATGAACGTAAAGATTGAAGCTTTACGTGACAATGAAGTCTTGGGATGCTAGATCTAGTGTTTGGAGTAGTAGAGCTACTTTGAATCATCAGAATGAGAATTCAAATTGAAGGGACTCGCCGAGTGTATGAGCTGACTCGACGAGTCGGCTGGGATTTTTCCCCGATGAGTTTGGACATGGGTGACTCGGCGAGTTGGCGAGACATCTCGACGAGTCAAGGTGGAATTTCACGATATGACAGAAGAAACAAGGGGACTCGACGAGTCACATAGATGCACTCGGCGAGTCGGGTCAAACATGGACTGTTGACTCGAGTTTGACTTCTGTTGACTATAGGGTTTGGACGTACATGAGTAATAGAGACCATGGAGGGGTAAAATGGTCTTTTAGCCAATTCAAGAATTAGAAAGAGAAAGAGAGGGAAACCTTCTGGTTTTGAGTATGAATAAAGTATTAATTAGAGATATTTACCCTATGTGATAGGCGGAGGCTAGTTCGAGATTTTTGTGTGCGAGATTATTACTTGTTAGATTTCGAGGTGAGTTTTCTCACTATACTTACCATGTGTTGTATCTTTGTGCAACTGAGATGTCTTATGTGCTTATCTATGTATTGTGATATTCTGCATTATGTCTTTTTGATTTATGTTGAGTATTATTATTATGAGCTTCCTGAGTTATAGGACTGGAGGGTCCCACTGAGACACATTGACCGGAGGGTCTTATCTAAGTATAGCCATTAGAGGCTACTGAGATGTGTGTGGTATTTTGGGGAACTCACTAAGTTTCATGCTTACCGTGTTATGTGATTTGTGTTTCGGGTACTTTTCATGATATCAGGAAGGCACCGGCTCGATTGTACACATGAGAGAAAGAGCTATGTTTGGAGGATCCTGGATTTGTGATAAACAATTTTAAATAAAAATGTGTTGATAAATTGATATTTCTGATTCTGAGGAAATGTAGCATGTGTTTTCTTATGTTTTGAAATGAAAATTTTGTTCGAAAATTTTCGGTGCTACAGATACTTTGGCGAGGCCATGTGGTGTCAGATAACCGGAAAATAAAACCTCCCGGGTTAGAGTTCTGTCCGCACATTTCCCAGTTTTCATCAAAATACTTTGTAAGTTAAGCTGCACTTGCTCTCTTTAAGTGTAACTTGTAATTATAGTCGGATTCTTTATTATGAACTGATAATTAAGATTTATCAGTGATTCCAAGACATTATACTGATTGATCTGCTTACGGGGGTGATGTATAGGTTGGATTTAGTGTGGTGTTTAAAGTGGAATTTCTAAACAGAATAATCTATATACCAAACAGACCCTACCTCTGATATGATCCTACCTAGTTATCCCTTATTTGATAGACCTTGAGGTATACATTGGGATTATTGAAGAATCTAGACTATCAATATTGTAGTCACAAGGAATATAAAAATAGACTAAGACTTAGTGGTATATACTTCTAGGTCTTTTGATAAGGTGTTAAGGCGAAGCGCTGCTCTAACCTCTAGTCACCTACTTTTGTTAGGTGAGTGCATAGTTACTTTATAGAGCATAATTCTATTGTATTAGTTGTACTTTGTGCTATTTGTATACTATAATAGTACTAATTATAAATATTTTTTTAGGATTAGATTGCCCGTAGTTATAGTCTGGGATAGTGTAGACTTATAAAAGGTGCATAGCTCCAAATAAGCAGGAAATCTGATAGGTCTTCTTAAGGGTAGAGTGTGAGAACAGAACAATATGTAGTAGCCTCCATTTTTTGGATAACCAGAAATGGTGGGTTAAGATCAGACAACTATCAAGTATGTATGGGTATCGACCGACATAAATGACAAGACTTGACTATTCTAAGCAGTCAAGTGAATTACGTTGCTAGTATGGACTTATACCCATATAAGTAGATAAAATGAGATACCATATTAATCACATACTCTGTACATTGATTGACTTTATATGACTTACACTGGCCAAGGGATTCCCAAGCTGTGTAGTCAAACAGTTGCTCAAACGATTCGTTCGGTAAGGTGATTCTTCCAAGTGATCGTCGAATTAGGAATTGTGAGAATCGATTGGGGCAAGGTAGGTGGTCTTACATCAGATTATATACACCTATAATGTTTGTTTCATGAATATTATTATGATTTATTATTATTAAATTAGTATGGTTATGAAAACTCTATGCATCTCACCATGCTTCCTAAACCTATCCCTCTCAACTTATTTGCATCACATGTAGCGAAACTAAGGCTGTTGAATAATAGTTAGGATGCTAAGTGAAATAAGAGATGAGTCTGTAAAAGTATTTTTGGACCTTTTTATTTTTTTTATGATGTAACCTATGTTTGGATATTAATGGTTACATCGTTGGTGTATTAAAAAAAATGAAATAACTTATGTTATCTCACTTGTTTTAATTAAATTGGGATTTTTTGCAACACAAATACTTAGAGTGTACATAATAAGTTTTAACTGGGTTCTAAAAATTAGGGGATTTAACAAAATGTCTAGTTGTTAACATCAAGTAGAAGTTTAACAATAAACTAGAAACTATGTGAGGGAGTATAATGGTCATACTTGAATCATTGAAGTTACTACTTGTAACAATTCAAGTCAAGGGACTATTTATGTAATTATTCATGGAGTCATTTAGTTTAATTACTTTTATACTCCATCTAGCTAATGTTTAATTAGAGTGCAAGCAAGATAAGTAAGATCACACTCAAGATAGCCTAACCTCACTCCTCCCTCTCTCACTCTAGGGGTTCTCTCTCTCTCTCTCTCTCTCTCTCTCTCTCTCTCTCTCTCTCTCTCTTCTCTCATCAAAAACCATAATACACACATACACTAGTTTGTGTTCTTGGTGTTCTTGAATGAAAATTAAAGATCTTGTTTCTTCCTCTTGGAGATTTGGATTTTCACTTGTTATAGGGATTCTCCTTTGGATCGTTCACCATTTAGAAAGTCCATTTCTTCCTCTTATTTTTGTTTTCATTTATAGTTTCTAAACACTATGTCCATGGACCATCTATTGGATGAAGATGACTTGCATTTTCGTTTTTGTTAATAAGCATCCATTACATATTTGTATTTGACATTCATCCTCCTCCAACAGTCGTATCAAAGCCACTTGCATATGTTTTTAGCACTATCCAACAGTGGTAACAAGTTTTGAAGATACATCCAGGAAGATGTCTTTATAAGACTTGTGAATCAATTTAAAGTTTTTCTGGTCGATTTAGCTTTATAATCCTTCTAAAAATTTGGGACTTTTTAAACAATATAATGTGGGTTTTTAAGTGTCTTAAATATGTTGTTTGATGCTAAAAATCAAAGCTTAATATTTTTTTCCGACAACACCTTATATATATATATATATATATATATATATATATATATATATATATATATATATATATATATATATTATTTGACATCTTTTCATGCATTTGCATGTATGTTTAAGGTCTGCTTTGAATAACCATTTGATACAGAAAAACTAAGGGATATTAAGTGTGTTTTTGGATGCATTGGACAAGCATACCTAAATAGCAACAACTTTTAGGTGATGAGTGGTCGAGTGGTGATGTCTTAGGGTATAGTGTGATTTTTTGATGTGTTATGATTTATTTTTAGCAAGGTGACTACGATAGGTTCAGGATCAGGTGCAGATAGCCCAAAGAGGCCAAGATTAGGTGACGATGATATTCGTGAGTTGATCACTACTCAGGTGACTTTGGTAGTCAGGGAAGAAATACTAGAGGTTTTTCGGTCTATCAAGACCACCTTGATCGAGATTTTTTATGAGCATTATACTGTCGTCACTGGGGTTGTTGTCACTACAGCCATTGCAATTTCAAGACTTCATGGAGGAGGGTCTATTCACTACCAGGAGTTCAGCAACACAAAGCCCCTGAAATTTAACATGGTCAAGGACTCGATTGTTGCTATAATATGGATATATGATGTTGAGGGGTGTTTTTAAACGTGTTCATATCTGGAGAAACAGAAGGTGAAATTTGCATTGAACCTTCTTCACCAGGGGTGAAGGATTGGTGGTAGTTGGACACTCATAATATTTCAATTACGAAGCGAGCCATAATGACATGGGAACAATTCATTGATATTTTCCAAGATGAGTACACCCCATTGGTTTAGAGAGAGGGAGAGGTTAGCCCAAGAATATCTGTCACTAAAGCAGACAATAGAGTCGATGAAAGAGATCACCAAGATGTTTACTGAGAGAGCCCTTTTCTGCCCCAAGCATGCTGCTTTGGAGCAGGATCAGATGTCACAATACTTGAACATACTCAGACTGAGATTCAAAAGTTTGTAGTGACCCAACAGTATCATTCTCTTTCAGAGCTGCAATCATTTTCGTGTATGAGAGAGATTAAGATAGAGTCAAATGTGAAGGAGAAGAAGCAGGCCCCAGTTCACACTTAGCCTGCAACAAAGCAGTTCAACCCCACTAATTCCTGATCTGGAAGATAGAGAGGCCATACTTGTGACAAATATGGGAAGGTGAATAATGGTGTATGTCGTCCAAGGACTGTGTACCACAAATATAGCAAGGAATGGCATTTTGCTAGAGATTGTCGTCAGCAGCAACCTCTACAACAGGGCACTCGATTTTGTTATCATTGTGATCAGGTTATCCATATGAACGACAACTGTCCATTTCTCACTACTAGGCTTGTGCATACACCGATTCGTACTACTCTTCAGATAATGAATGGCCGTCGGGGGAGGGATGAGGCCCTAAAAGCCAGTGGCTGCACTTTTTAGCTGACTATAGAGGAGGCCATAGCGGCACCCAACGTCATTACTATTATGTATTCATTTATAATTCTGTTAAAATAAATTTCTATATGCTCATTATTTATGCTTTTGGTAGGTACCTTCTTAGTTAATTCATTGTCTGCTCTTGTGCTTTTCGACTCAAGTGTGAGTCTGTATTTTGTGTAACAATCTTTCAGTACGAATTTTAATATAGCCCTTGGGTAGTTGGAGTGTCTGTTGTGACTGTTCGATGCAAAAGAACACAAGGTTTCCACTTCGAGTTTTTTATTTAACTATACCTTGGATATATTTGGGGTGCTCTACTTGATTGACTTGATCCTCATCCCCATGGGGGATGTGTGCATGATTTTCAAGATGGATTGGTTGAGTCGATTTGGAGCTATGATTGATTGTGAGAGGCAGTTGGTGGTGGTTCAAACCCCAAGTGGGGGCCAGTTATGGCGAGGGTACCAGGGTTGGTTCAACTTTTTCTTCGACTTCTAATGCCAGCAGTGCCTCCAACATGGATGTTCAGGATACCTCGCATATGTCGGTGACATTCAATATGAGCGGAATAAGTTAATTTTGGATTTGCTAGTGGTTAGGGAGTTTCCGAATGTCTTTTTGAAAGATCTACCTGGTGTGCCTCCTATGAGGCAAGCGGAGTGTGGGATCAATCTAATCCCAACTATGACCCCGATTGTCAAGGCGCCATATCGACTCACACCAACATAGATGCAGGAGTTTTCCTCTCAACTCCAGGAATTGTTGGGCAAGAAGTTTATCTGACAGAGCAGTTCATCCTGGGGAGCACCGATTTTGTTTGTGAAAAAGAAGGATGGTTCTCATCAAATGTACACAGATTATTGAGAGTTGAACAAGTTCACAATTAAGATCCATTACCCACTTTCGAGGATTGATGATCTCTTTGATCGGCTGCATGGTGCGTCTTGGTTCTCCAAGATTAATTTGAGCTCAGGTTACCACCAGATGAGAGTCAGAGAGGAGGATGTGGAGAAGACAGCTTTCCGAACTCGACATGGTTACTATGAGTTTGTGGTGATGTCGTTGGGCTTATCAGCACACCTTCCGAATTGGGTATACAGGCTGATGCATGATAAGTTAGTCATTATGTTTATTGATGACATTCTGGTCTACTCTAAGACCATGGAACAGCATGAGGAGCACCTTTGAGAGTTACTTGGAGGGTTGAGGAAGGAGATGCTATATGTCAAGCTCTCCAAGTATGATTTTTGGTTGTGATAGGTCCAGTTCTTGGGGCATCTCATCAATCAAAATGGGATTATTATAGATCTGGCCAAGATTGAGACGGTTATGCAATGGGAGGCTCCCAAGACTCCATCTGAGATCTGGAGTTTTCTTGGTTCGACAAGCTACTACCAGTGGTTTATCTAGGATTTCTCCAACATTGTTGTTCCTCTCACTCACTTGACAAAGAAGAGTGTGGATTTTGATAGGGTCTGAGAAACAGGTGGCATTTGAGACTTTGAAAAAAAAGGCTATGTGAGGCTCCACTATTGATCCTTCCAGAGGGTCTTGAGAACTTTATGGTGTATTGTGATGATTCGATCTCATGGTTGGGGTCGGTTCTCATGCAGCGAGGTAGAGTTATTGCATATGCTTCCCAGAAGCTAAAGCCTCATGAAAATAGGTATCCGATCCACGACTTAGATTTGGGATCAGTAATGTTTACCATCGTGATTTGGCAACACTATCATTATGGAGTTCTTTGTACCTTCTACACGGATCATGAGTATGAGATATCTTATAGATCATCCAAATCTAAATATGAGGTAATATAGAAGGCTTAACATGGTCAGGGATTATGATTGCAATATCCTTTATCATCCAAGGAAGGCTAATGTGGTCGCCGATGCTTTGATCCACAAGGCAGCTAACGCTCTTATCTGAGGCTTATGTTTGAGGATGACCATCATTTCACTGCTTCTGGATTTGATCAAGGTCGGTCAAGTCGAGGGACTAAATAGGGAAGACTGGGAGAAGGAGATGATCAAGGGTTAGTTTGATAGATTCATTACTGATAGTCGAGGATTATTGACCCAATGTAGATGAGTTTGGGTTCTAGTATTCGGTGGGTTCCGTCAGACATTGTTAGAAAAGGTGCATAAGTCTAGGTTCTCGATTCACCATGAATCCACGAAGATGTATACAGACTTGAGACTTAGTTAATGGTGGCCCTACATGAAGAGGGATATAACTTGTTTTTTTGAGAGATGCTTGACCTTCTAGAAGTTCAAGGATGAACAGAAGAGGTTGCATGACATGTTACAACACTTGGGAGATTCCTATGTGGAAAGGAAAATAGATCACTATGGATTTCATCACAAATTTGCCAAGGACGGCCAAGCGATTTGATGCCATTTGGTGGTTGTCGACCTCCTGACCAAGAATGACTATTTCCTTGTTATCCACGAGAGTTGCTCAACCTATAAATTGGCCATTGTTTATGTGTAAGAGATCGTTGCTCGCCACAATGTACTAGTTTCCACTGTATCAGATCGAGATGTCGGATTCACTCCAGGTTCTAGAAGAGGTTCCATAAGAAGTTGGGCACTAGATTTCACCTCAGCACTACTTATCACTCGCAGGTAGATGGGCATAGTGAGTGGACCATCCAAATGCTCGAGGATATGTTGACGTCTTGCATTATTGATTTCCATGAGAGCTAGGATTTCTATCTTCCTTTAGCTGAGTTTTCGTACAAAAACAACTATCATTCCAACATCGGTGCACCTTCATATAAGCTTCTATATGGGTGGAAGTATCGGAATCCAATTTGATGGGGAGATTTCCCTATAGAGTCATAAGAAGCACGGAGGTGGTACTCCAAATATAGAGCTTATCCAATATATCAGGCAGATGTTACATACATCACAAAGTTGACATAAGAGTTTTGCTGATAGACGAAGGTCCCAGTTCGAGTTTCAAGTTGGGGATATGGTTCTATTGAAGGTATCACCCTGGAAAGGTGTTATACACTTTAGGAAATGGGACAAGTTGGGCCCCAGGTTCATCAAAACCTTTTGAGTGGTGGGCAAGGTGGGGAAGGTAGCCTATCGGTTAGATCTGCATGAGGAGCTGAGCCAAATTCTTAGCACCTTCCATGTTTCCTAGCTTCAGAAGTGCTTCGTGGATGATGGAAAAGTGATCCCATTGGAAGAGATCCATGTCGACGAGCACCTAAACTACATGGAGAGACCAATGGCAATTCTTGATAGTAAGATGAAGACCTTGTGCAAGAAGGTGGTGCCTTGGTCAACGTGCAGTGGCGACTTTGGAGGGGCACAAAGTGGACTTGGGAGCCTGAGTTGGAGATGCACGAGCACTACTCATATCTATTTGCAGCTGAGGATTTCAAGGATTAAATGTAGTTCAAGTGGGGGAGAATTGTAGCATCAAGTTCTGGGTAAATATCGCCTTTTGAGTTTTGGCAATTCAAGTCTTAAATAATGAAGTTTTGTGGTGACCACAACTTGGCAAAGGATACACCATGACGTGGTTAAGGCCAGATGTAACGCCCATTCATTTTGGTCCTCATGATATGGCATGATGCTAGCCACGACGTGATGGCGACGAGGTCGCAAAGCCTTAATTTCCGGGCCTTAAGCCATATTTAAGCAATGTGATGGCTAGGGTTTGCACACCCCCATCCTCCATCACCTCCCTTTCGACCTAAAAGCACCTATAGTCACCATTGTCAATTTTTCTAAATTTTGTGGTGATTTTTGGTGAGAAGAAGAAGATGAAGAACAAGGCATCCATTATGTAAAGATCTAGCAACCAAGCCCCTCCTCCACTTTCTAGGTCATCTTATGCAGCATTATGAGTCTTCATGTTCCAACATTTATGTTTCATGCTTCTAAATCCAGGTTTCTTTGCATTGTTATTCAATATTGGTACCATTCGAGTAGTTGAAATCGATAAAGTTGGAAACTTTATGGATCCTTAGGGACCCATTGCGAACATATATTCCAGATCTGAAGTTTAATAGAGTCTTGATGTTATGCATGGAGCTTTGGGTCTCATTACATCCACTTTTAACCTATCTTGGGTTCAAGGACTGCATTGGACAAGCATGCCTAAAAAGCACTGATTTTTAGGATGATCAAAGTATATTAAGACCTTTCGGAGAGTATGAGTGAGTTGCTTGAAGGATTAAGAGCTTAAGGCAATAAGTTGGCTGTTGTGATAAGTTGGAGATGGTAGGATTGAGATCAAGCGTGGGTGTCGAGCTAGTTCCTTCTCCTAATACCACAATACAAAGAAAAGAGATGATCGTTAGACAACGTCCGGGAGTGGTTCCCATGACGAAGCTCCGACGATCAAGTTAGAATTGATTCCGAGAGAAGATAGAGAATGCCTGAGAGAAAAAGAGTCCAATCCCCTTTTCCGAGGGGAAGAAGGGTTCTTTTATACCTAATCGAGAGGCACGTGCCTCCTAACTGATTCTGTTGAGCCTTCCCTCATAAGACGAGATGATGCAGATCCGTATTGAAGGATCCTCCATCACGTCTTTCTATCTCGTTCCCCTATTGGCTAGAGGGGAATCTTCGATATAATGATGATCGTGGCTGTCGTCAGATAGGAAAGTGGAGCTCTCTGATTGGCTCCACGTTTTTCAGGGTATTTCTCTTGGAGAGAAGAGGGTAAGGCATACTTCTACCCCTTAACCACCATACCAGTGAGTCCACGCAGGCGGAGGCCCGACCTTGGCCTCAGACTGGGTATGACCAGGCTCCAACTAGGCCAAGCTTGAGTGTAGTTTGACTTTTCTTCTTTAATGTTTTTCCTGAGGGATATGTTAACAAGTCCCTTAGGCTTGTAGGTGTATGCGTTTGCTTGGTAGCATCGTCGTTCGAGCTTACATTACAACACGTGTATGTCTGAGATTATTTTTGGCATTTGACAGACTTAGACAACATCGTCGATATGTGTTAGATCCATCATGAGACGGTTCGTGACACTAGTTTTACCTTTAAAATCCCCCCTTTACTCAAGACCTTTCAGCTTTTCCTACTTTTCTTGCTTTCTTTGTAGCAACTTAGGCATTTTGTGATTTTTTTTCTTTTTCATCACTCATCCGTTCTTAATGATGGATCGTTACAACAGATTCCCTACCATAGAGGAATTTCGACTACTGCAAGAACCATTTGGTTTCCTGCTAAAGCATAGCATGATGATTCCGACGAAGGGATCATCGATTTATGACTGCCGTCGAGGGAAAGTAGGGGTTCTTGTTCCTCTGTTCGAAGCGGGGTTACGCCTGCCAATGGCTGACTTCTTTGATATGATTGTGCACCACTATGACCTTTCTTTTGATGAATTAATCCCAAGTGGCGTCAATAAGATTGTTGGCTTTGAACCGATCTGTCGGTCCCTAGGTTGTATACCCACTTGTTGGCTCTTCAGTTACTTCTTTTGTGCGCCTACGAACTCTAGCATCCGCATGCTGGTGAAAAGGCAGGGAATTTGTTGGTTGATCTCTAAGCAAGATCATCTAAAGAAAAATTGTCAAAGACAATGGCTCTGGTTCAACCAAAACCTTGTGGGGAACGGGTTTCGTAAGACCCGAGACTTTTCTGACAGTATTCTCAAGGTATTCGGGGATAACCTAGTTCTTAGTAAATGGTTGGGAAACATTACTATCATCAGGGAGAACTGGAAAGATTTCATCCTTGCCGCAGCCGGTATGAGTGCTACTTGGAGGAAGCGTGGGAAGATAGCATAATTATTCGTCGTGAGAGATGGTATTTGCTCATCTCCCTCTCCTCCCCCCCCCCCCCCCCCGACCGCTTTTTAAAAGAATAAGAGCAGAGTATTTTATTGGTCTGTCAGTTCTCATGCTTGGTGTTTGTGTTTGCAGGTGCCGAAGCCAATATATCCTTAGAGATGCCCTTGTGTGGTCGTTATCGAGGTAAGCTTTGTTACCGGGAGGTTGACCTTGTCAAGACTCTTCCCCTCCTGTATCTGAAAAACGTATGCGGGAGCTAGCTGGATTGCTCCCGATAGAAGGGGGAAATGTTGGTTCTAGCGGACCTGCCTCGTCTTCTCAACCGGGTGTTGGGGCTACTTTCCCATCCAGTTCTCCGACCTCTGCTTCTGCCGATATTCCTGTGGTGGGTCAAGCAGGAAAAAGTACTACTCCTATCCGGAGAAAACAAAGTGTGTGCGTTGTGATGTCGTCGGATGAAGAGACCCAATCTGATGACGTGGGCCTCCGTCCTCGTAAGAGGCGAAACACAGTGTCCGTTCCTGAGCTTCTTGGTGGTATTGGGGATGTTTTTGGCGATGGGTTTTCTGCATACGAGCAAAAAGAGATAGTAGTGGTTCCTAGTTCTTCAAAGACATCGCCTTCTACGTTTATTGACTCGCTCATGGCTGAGCCCGATGCTTGTTCTATCCTTGGAGGTGCATTGGGCGTGTCATGAGGTTTTCCTCCACCGAACACACCCTAAATGGTTGAAAATGAGGACTGCGTCTCATCCCTTGGCTTCCGAAGCTTATGTTCCAGGCTGGGCGGTTACTAAAGACTCATTAGTTTCGGAAGACATTTCTGCTAAGGAGTGAAGTTACTGTGCCCATCCTCTAGCCACAATGAAGTTGCTTGCGGCCTAATCGGGTGCACGCATGGCCGGCGACCATCGTTAAGCAGCTGCTCAAACATCTGCCCTTATGCTTGCTACCACTGACTGGGTTTGCCACCATGGCATAACTGAAACTCAGCTAAAAACTTTGCAAGATGTTGTTGCTAGCTTAAGGAGGGAACTCCGTGATTCAGAGGCAGAATGTCGGAGGCTATCCAAGCAATATTTCATAGTGGACTGTGAGAAGGTTGCTTTGGAAGATCATGTGGCCACTCTGGAAGACCAAGCGGAGCGACATGAAAATCAAGTGACTTCTTTAGCTCGAGAGAATGGTGTTCTGGCGAGGGAGTTGGCTAGGTGCCAATGTCAATTGGCCCGTGCCCGGGTTGACGGTGTTGTTGCCCGTGGAAACTTGCAATGGGTGCTGGAAAAGGACGTGGTCCAAGTAATCGATAAGGTTATTGAAAGTGAAGAATTTAACAGTGGGATCCAGGGCTTATAGAAGGTGTGCGAGGCCCTTAGACTGGAAAAAGGGAAACAATTGGCCCGTCGTCCTGCAACTTCTAGTGAATCTAACGCCCCAGACCTTGACCGTGTCTTGGAATAGGCCGAAGAGGTGGATATTTCCCTTTCGTCCCTCGCTGAGACGGATTTTGCAAGCCACTTTCGTCTGGGGGAGATGGACTATGACAGCTTCCGCCGATTCTGTCGTAGGCCGGGTCCAGGAGGTTCTTCCTTGGACTCTTGGGACTGATTCTTGGGGAGTGTCTCCCCTTGACTGGGTGAGAATGCCTCTTGCCCTTTTTTGTTAGGTTTTGAGCATTCTAACACTCCTATGGTGTACATGCAACCCTAGAAACCTTGGATCTATGTTTTATCTATGATACACGCAAAATTGATTTTCAAAGGTTCTTAACCTATCTAGCATACAAGGGAGCTTTTAATCAAAAAAGATAGTAAGAAAACATACCTTGTAGTACTTTGGATTCCTTAATAACCTTTTGAGCTTAGCACCCCAAGTGTGATGCCTCAAATGTCTCACACAACACCAAACGCACGTGGAATAAACTTGAGAGAAATGTCACACACTTAGAATCGGCTATGCCCTCTTGTTTCTTACACTAGTGCCGATTTTGGTCTACAACATGTTGCTTATATAGTGTGTCATAATTAGGGTTACACCAAGTAAACCCTAATTGACATGACTCTTCATTTCTTGGATCCATGGGTACAAAAACACCATGGATCCTCCATGGCGTATCCTAACGGTTTTAGCCCAACTTGATAATCCATGAAACAGTAGCCCACTATATAAGTATGGATGATTTACATAATCAACCCATATATTTAATTAGGCTCCTTTTGATCACTTAATTAATCCCAAATTAATTCTTGATCAATACTAATTAAATAATATTATTAATATATTAGAACTTATAATATATTAATAAACCTTAAGTGTTATTTCTCTCATTTTGGTCTATTCAAATGCATGATGCCATGCAACCCAAATGGACCATGCTAATCGGGTCAAGTACATCCCAAAAATAGTTATGAACTTAGACATCTAATCCAACAGTCTCCCACTTGGATAAGTCTAATAACTATATCTACAAGAATAACTTCAGGAACCGATCAGCAATCGTAGCTCTTTCAAGGTCTCGCAGAACTGAGGTGACGATAATATTCCATTTAAGATAAATGATCATATAATCATCTGTTCAAGATATCAGCCAGAAAAATAGATGGAACAATGTCTTACTTATTGTCCAACAGTTTGTTTCTCGATTTCCGATTTGTTTGACATAGAACTTATTTGAACACATCAACTTAGTTCTGACCGGGCCCGGTACATGGGTCAACACAAAATCATCGAGGGGCCCGGATATCGCTTCTAATCCAAGAAGTAACAGATAAACTTCGACTCATATACTTGTTCTACTACTTGTAGAATCATACACAAAGGCACGTTTTATAACATCGAGTTACCAATGCGTTTACGTATAATCAATATATAACCAACTTATAGGCAACAAGTCATATCTCTAGGTTTGAAGATTTATATGATATTATCGTCTCACGATCACTTGAGATAAATTCCATGAAGTGATACCAGTGAGCGTGGGTTGAATCCAATACTTAGAACTTATGAGCACTCTGGAGTGTTGTAGCACTACTTTGTCCAACATCTTAGACCTCTACAAGCCAACCCATGACAGTCTTGATTCATATCTACTTCCAACATATGACCGACTGTGGATTGTTTGAATAACTTAGTCAGTTAGGAAGAGCGACTTAGTTATTCTGGAAGTCAAAACATGCAAAGTGAAACACAAGAATAATCAAATCCAATATGGTCTCAGAACTTATGAATATAAATAAAACATCTTTTATTTATCACCATATTGATTACCCATCATTCATTGTATACTGTTTCAAACTATGAACTTTATACTTGAATTAAAACAATAGTTGTCCCGTGCTCCAAACAGGTACACTATGGTTTTTTCTAAACACTAGTCATGCCATACACCAAGTATGCACACTATGTGTTTCCAAAAATTAGTTATTCCATACACCACGTATGCACACTAGGTTTGTCTATGATCTTTATTCTGTGAAATAGATCGACTGAACATAATTCCAGTGATCCTCATTTCACAATCCCAAATCCTTACCGCAAATGCAAGAATTTCCAAATTTCTTCCATTTACCTAAATCTGTTAGATTCTAAATTTATATGCATTGGTCCTCTTATAATGATTATGCTCAAAGTCACAAAGACTTGTCAACAGACATTACAGAGTATTCCAACGGAGATCAACTCCTTGGAAACGAAGTCTCATATTCAAAGTTCGTTGCCTTTGAACATTCTTCTTGCATTAAGTTTCCTAATCTTACATAGATTTTAATGAATAAATTCCACCTATGGGAACATTTCCGTATTCCCCTTTTGACTATTACTCCTGAACAAGAGTTTCCTCTTTTCAGAATATGTCAATATGGTCCTTCCAAAATTAACACTATACTTCCAATTGTCCCTGAGCAACCAATCTTTGGTAAGCCGTAGATTGTCCTCAACAATTGCTTAATCAAATCAGTCATATCTAGATCTAGTACTTTTTCCCTCTTAATGCTTGGGGAATTTGGAAAAATTTAGAACAGATGAATATTATAGCACATGCAATCGATCCTATATCTAAAGCATATGGGACACGATTCATAAAGACATGATAGTAGACCAGTTTTTTCCTATAATATTTCTATATCTATTTGCCAAGTTCTCATAATTCAGATTATGAAAAAAGGATGCCATAATCATAATCGAATTTTAGAACGCAAATAATAGACCCATATATAGAATTTCCTTATGTTGAGCAATTCCAACATGAAATTCATATATATATATATATATATATATATATATATATATATATATATATATATATATATCCTTGACTAAATATGATTAAAACCTCAATCTAAGCTTTTAGAACTGAAGTGAAGTATAATTTCCTCTCCCTTAATTATAGCAAAACAACTTTTTCCCAACTGAAACCTTTTGTTTTCTATAATTAACATTGGTAACTTGCAACACTTATTATAATTATCATGCTCCCACTTGCATGATGATTATTAGCATGAAGCTTATGCTCCCACTAGCTTTGACATGTACTCAGAAATCTACTGGACTTCTGGAAATCAATACTTTATTGACCTTCTTACCAAAGTTCATATTTCTGATACAAGATGCTTTGACAAAACTTTATCAAAAATCATACACCTTTCCTTAGATAGCACACATGTGTGTCTAAACAATTTCAGAACTATGAAAAAGGATATCGTAATCACAGTCTTAACTGTTTAGACCTTTACCATTTCTCACAAGTCCATGTTAGTGTGCCTGTTAACCACATATGCTCCACTAACGACTTTGAGAATGCAAATATCATAATTGCTATCCATGTGAATTTGTCAAAACCATAATCAGAAGACAAGGTTAGTGACAAATCCAAACTCTTATGGATTGAACTTGTGTAGTCTTAACTTTTTTCAATCTGGCAGCACAAGGGCCTGCCATTGCTTCCAAGTTGTTATGCAACCAAATGATAACTCTCAAAACTCATATGCAAAGCCAACTTGAACTGGAATGGGCACAAAAATAGGAATATGTCAACACGATAGGTTATAAACCTCAAGTCGTGTGCTAGTGATAAACTATAGGTTTTTCGTCTTGATTATATCTAGAAGGGTTTTCAAGATCTTTAAGACTACCACTGTCCTCATCACATATAAGACTCTCTTGCCAAATATTCAATAGATAGTGCGGATTCTTTATCAAGACAAACACTTCACACAATTGGCCTTATTTGGTCTTTGTTTTATCCAAAACATCACAACTTACCAATTTCAAATGTACAAGATTTGGACACTTTTACCCTTACATTTAACAAGTGTTATAAACCTTTCTTTAAGATATGTCACTCAACTTACAGTCTTGGAGTATGACTCTAAGACTTGTTTTTGGAACGAAGTATGAGTCATCTTCTTGATTCAACCATTTCAACAATTCATGATTCCTCTTCTTAGCCATAAGAATGCACTAAGATGTCCTTAGAGAACCAATTGTGATATGGTTTCTTAATCATTAAGATGATAACTAAACATGATACTAAAGTACTCTCCCATCTTTTCAGATTTGAGAAACTTTTATCCTTCTGCCTAATTTGATTCTTCTCATTCGTCCTGCAAAACATCGAAACTTTTCCAATGTTTCAGAATTATACTTAAACTGGTAAGTATAACCATATTTACTAAACCTTAGTAAATCATGATGAATAGTCTTATCAACCTGTTGGGTCAAAATATGGTTTATACTTTATTTTTCTGGGCAATTGTATTTTACTATAATATTTATGAATTTATGGTCTAGTTTACGGCTGAGTTTACGGCCGTAAACACCTTACGACCGTAAACTCATTTACGGCCCATGTATTATCCGGCCCATATTCCAAGTATAAATAGAGGTGTTAGGGTGAGGAGTAGAGATTGATGAACCATAGAGAGTTTACGGCCAGAGAAGAACAAGTGTGTGTTGTGTGTGAATCTTGTAAGGGAACTTCAATTCTAATCAATTCAATCAAGATTCATATAATTCTTCTTCTCCTTCTCTTCTATTTTATTGGGCATCATTCGTTTGATTGGGATTCCGCACCATCAAACGGATCTGACTGATTCACAGGCAAATAAGGGACTTACAATTGGTATCAGATCCTGGTTGTATCAGTCAAAATGATTTATTGTTTCGTCTGGAATCTGAATAATTGGTATTTCCGATCCAAGCTTACGGCCGTAAACACCGAGTTCTTGGGCCGTAAACCCTATTTTGGAGCATTATTTGATCTTATTTTCGAAATATTTTTGTGTTTTTGGATAGATCTCGCAAAAATAAGGGGGGTTTGTTCTTCGTGTTTTTCATAAAAAAAGGGTTTTTGATCGAGTTTTGGAGCTTCAAAGTCGAAAAATCGCTGTTTTTCACGTAATCGTTGAAGGGTTTTCGGCCGGAGCTTACTGCCGGAAACAGTTCATGGCTGGAGTTTACGGCCGGAAACTGTTCACGGCCGGCGGCGGAGTTCGTGTTTGCGGCTAGGGTTTCCGAGCTTGCGGCTCGGCTGGAAGTATACGGTTCGGCTCTGTTTGCGGCTTGGAGAACGGCTCGGCTCGACTCGGCAGCATCAGTAGGCGCGCTTCAAATTAAAATGAGGGGGGACGCGAAGTAAGGAGGAGGCGGGGATCGAACCCACAACCTTCCGTTCATCAGTCAGCGCAGCTTGCCAACTTCTCCAACAGATCATTTGTTCCTTCCCTCCCATATTTGAAACTTAAACACTACCTGTCGCTTCCTATTTTCGAAATTTGACACTTTTAACCCCAAAAATCAATTTCTTTCTTTTTAAATATCTTTTTCAACCAAAAAAAATTAATTTTTAATTTTCGAATTTTATTTTTGACTTTTATTTAATATTTTGATTTTGACTTTCAGGTTTGACCTTTGATTTTAAACTTTGACTTTTTCGTTTAACTTTTAAATTTTCAAATTTAACTTTTCGGTTTGACTTTTAAGTTTGACTTTCAAGTTTGACTTTTGAGTTTAATTTTTTAAATTTGACTTTTAAGGTTGATATTTAATAAAAAAAAAGGGGGCATTTTAAATTTGACGTTTAATTTTTATTTTAGCTTCTAGTTGTGTTTTTTTAATTGATTTTAAGATCTACGAGGGAGTTGAAAACATGAAAGAGAGTCGTCAGGATATCTTAAGACAAAATTTCAACATGTTCGATTATATCCCTGGAGAAACCCTGGAAGCTCAGTTGTAGCGATTTACCACACTCACTACTGAGATGAATATTGCTGGGATCTTTTTGACCAAATCTGAGATAAACAAAAGGCTATTGAATTCACTTCCAAAATCGTGGGATATGAATGTAGCTGTCATCAAGAAGACAAAAGATCTCAATCGTCTTAGTACTGCTGAAGTAATTGAAGAGCTTGACGCTTTAAAGAGTTCTGTAAACCTTCCGGTCAATGAAGTGTCATGTTCTCATTCATGTGAAGTTTCATGTTCTCAATCATGTGAGGATACGATTAAATTTCTTCGGGATCAAATTGATTTATTTAAAAGAGAAGTTGAGGACCTGAGATATGAAGGATATCAACTCAGGAAATGACAGAAACCCCTGAAGGCTGAGTTGGAAGCAAAAACAAAGGACTTTAGGAAACTTCAGGAAGTGTACAGCAACAAGTGTGAAAATTATGATTATCTTAAGAGTCAACTTGCTGTTGTAACTGAAGAACTTGATGCTTTAAAAATCAAGTGTGGAAAAACTGATGTCAGTTTCAAAAATTATACTGCGTCAAATCAGACAGTCGAGTCCTTATATGAAACCCAGTTAAAATTCAAAGAAAATCAAAGCAAGGGTCTAGGGTATGATAGTGTACCTCTTCCTTTCAATCATAACTACACACCCGTCCCCATGACAAAGAAATAAATTGACAGGGAGCCACATCTTCGATATGGCAAACGAGCTAGATTTGTGTCAGGAGGAGTTATTAATATTAAAGATACTAATGTTGCTACTTCTTGTGCAGGCAAAGTAACAGAGGATGAGAACAAGGAGAGTTCTTCTAAACAAACAAACGACCCCTTGAACTCTAAATCTGTTGCTTCTAATCAACCTGCCGTTGGTAAATACAGGCCACTAATTCCAACGCAACAAAGTTCTTGTGGCAAGTGTGCATGTGGGAACAACAAGAAACAAGGCAAGGATACGCCACCAGGGGCAGGAAGAAATAACTTTACAGTGAAGAAAAAGACATGCTTTCACTGTGGAACACCTGGACACATTGCCAAAAATTTTCCTAATCGCGCATACGTTCCCTACCGCGCACAAGGATGGCAGAACGCGCCAAGAGGGAGATACTCCAAAAGAGACCCATCAAGGTCACGTTCAGACAATGCTGATTGGGATGCACAGAAGGCCAAGAATCAAACTCCGAAGGCCAAGAATCTGAATCCCAAGGACAAGAAGGGAATGTCGGCCAAGAAGTCCAATCCAAGATATGCTCCCGTGAAGCCAAAATCAAAGTCATCTCAACGGCCGACATCAAGTTCAAAAGCAAGTACTGAGCCACCCATCGGATTGAAAAAGAGATGGGTTAAACCCAACTACAAATGGGTTCCAAAGGCTCACTCTCCCAAATCAACTAATGATTCTAATATTTCTATGTCTTCTGTTTGTGATAAATAGGACATGTCATGGGAGAGAGTAACGTGCAAGGATGACAAAGGTCGACCCAGTTTTAAAATGGACTGGGTTCCAAAGACCAACTAATCCCGCTCTGTGTCGGAGCAGCCATGGAGGCATATCATCATACTTCGGTTTGTTGGTAGTGGCTGTTCCAAGCACATGATAGGAGGCATCTCTCAACTATACAACACTCGGAATTTTGTTTAAGAGTATGTGTCCTTTGCGGGAAGGGAAGAAAGGAAGGATCACTCATAGGGATAGTACTTAATGATGTGAAGAATTTTTGGATCTGTTCTGAGATTACGCGTGCTGTTCTCAGACCTTCTGGATGCAAATTCAATCGGTGACTTACGGTTTGAGTTTTCTTCTCTATACTCCTGAGTTTTTCTTAAGCTGATTCGCTTTAAAGACTAAATTTTTGTTTTAGGATAGTTTAAATTTGCACATTTATTTTCGTTTCTCTCCTATGCACAAATTTAGGGGGAGAAATAAAGACAAAACAAAAATTAGAAAATTTAAAAACATTAGAAAATCAGAAACTAAAAAAATATATTGGTTATGAAATGTGTTTGAGGGAGATGTTTTGGGAAGTGATATTATCAAGTGATAACAGGCAACCTGAGTCTGCGTAACGTACCCAAAGTTGAAGGGTCTATGCTCTAGTTTGATGCGTCGGTAGGTACGAAAAATTTTAAATGGACTTGACTAGGGAGATTTGAACTTAGGAAATTTATAGACTTGACAAATCTTGACCTAGTTAGATACGTTTAGCCTGACAATACGACGCTCGGATAGGTTGACCAGGGAGATATATATGGGAATCCACTCGTCACATTAAATGAACCCGTACTTGGAACCGTGGTTTAACTTTTCCTCGATGTGCAGACTTTGTCCTTAATTCCGGTTGGATGGGGCGACTGGTAAATTCCGATAAATTAGGTCTATAGAATATCATTTTCTTTCTTTCCGTCTGTTAGTCATATGTTGTCTCCTTTGCGTGACTTCAAATCCGACCTGGTACACAACATATGCAACTCTATTTCTCTGCAGGCTATACACACACACACACACACACACACACATATATATATATATATATATATATATATATGAAATACTTCTTATCTGTTAGCCATATGTTGTCTCCTTTGCGCGACTTCTAATCTGACCTGGTACACAGCATATGCAACCTTCTTCTTCTCAACCCCTCTGAAGTAGTTAGCAATAGAATTCTGAATCTCTTCTCTCTCTGAATGGTTGTCTGCTCACCTGGTGTAAGGAGTACACTGGAAGTTCTTGATGGTTGGGGCATATCAGGAAGCGGGAAACACGTTCCAGTACACTGAAAATTGAACTCATACAGATTGTCTATAGATCTCGCTGCTCAATTTAGGTGGACAAAAATATCCCTGGTCGTCGTCAGATGAATGGTCCTTAAGATATAGTATCTAAGAAATTAGGATCAGATATGATTTTTAGGAACTTAAGTTCACCTTGTCTTGTAACAAATAGTATGTCCTAAATTTGTCACAATTTTCCGTGTTTAAGTGGACAACAATACCGACGATCGACCAGACAAAGATATGAATATGAAAGGTACCGACAAGTGGATAAAGGCTGTCTAAAAACTTTGATCCCAAATCACTCTTAAAGTTAGATATCATTTTTATTTTTGTTAAATTTTCCATAGTTTCTTCTAATTTAAATATTAGGGGAGAATTAAAATATATACATATATATATATATATATATATATATATATATATATATATATATATATATATATATATATATATATATATAATAAAAAATAAAAAATAATAAAATAATAAAATAATAAAAAATAAAAATAGTGTTATTTCTGTTTTATTTCTTGTTTAGAAAAATCAAAAATCCAAAAATATTTTTGTTTTTGTTTTAATTTGTGTGCTAAGTTTTCTTTTAGTTTTGTTTTGTCTTGAAAAGTGATTTCAGGTATAGATAAGACTCATGGAGTTTGTGTTGAAGATTTCTGACCCAAAGGCTTTGTCCGTGAGCATCGAAGAATTCTCATTCGAAGGAGCAAGAAATGAAGATTATTCTTTCGACATTCAATCTTTCAACCCCAGAAACAAGGTGAAGCTGAAATTGAAGAATATGTGACGGATTGCATTGAAGCCTCCTCAATTAGTCTGCTGCTATCTTTGTACCTGCTGAAGTGATCCAGAAGATTTGTTCTCTCTGATGTTCTCTCTGAAGATTCTCAAGCTGAAAGCGTTATTTTTCAAGAATCAGTACGTCAAGCCTCCTCACCCAATGTGCGATCAATGTCAAATTCTGAAGAAAAGTTCAAGTGCTCAAAATGAAGTCATTCATTGAAGATTCATCAAGTTCATCTTGAAGTCGTGAAGAATTTGAAGATTAATGTTGAAGCCAAGTTCCCAATGAAGATTATCAAGAAAGCCACCTACTTTTTAGGGGGAGCTTGTTGGGTCAATTAAGAAAAGAAAGCTATAAACCAAGGGGGAGATTGTTGGGTCAAAATATGGTTTATACTTTACATTTCTGGGCAATTGTATTTTACTGTAATATTTATGAATTTATGGTCTAGTTTACGGCTGAGTTTATGGACGTAAACACCTTACGTCTGTAAACTCATTTACGGCCCATGTATTATCCGGCCCATATTCCAAGTATAAATAGAGGTGTTAGGGTGAGGAGTAGAGATTGATGAACCATAGATAGTTTATGGCCAGAGAAGAACAAGTGTGTGTTATGTGTGAATCTTGTAAGGGAACTTAAATTCTAATCAATTCAATCAAGATTCATATAATTCTTCTTCTCCTTCTCTTCTATTTTATTGGGCATCATCCGTTTGATTAGGATTCTGCACCATCAAACGGATCTGACATATACACAGGCAAATTAGGGACTTACACAACCTTTTGTGATGGACCTTGATCAGTGCACAAGAATGTGTACTCGATCCCTTAGTCCTTCACTTGACTCACATATAAATGTGAACAAGGAACTAGTCTTAATTTTCCAAATATGAAAGTTCTCATTCATCATGCTATACAACTTGCATGATTCCAAGTTTCGATCCAATTGAAACCTTGGGTGATAAGAATCTTTCCTTATTTGATAAATTTAGACACTACCACAAATGAAAGAATCAAATTCACATTTCCATTATTGCTAGAACCATATAAACATAAATTTTCCATAAGTGCCATTGCAAGGACATATACAATAAAACAAATTTTTTTATTGATTTATCAAATGCGGAAAAACTTTCCTTACAATGCAAATTTAAATGAAAACTATGATATTACATATTTTCTAGCAATCTATCATAACTCTCTAAGTAGTAGCTCAAGAATTCGATCTTCGAACCATGCAATTGAGATCCATCTTCGCGATCAGATTCAGCATACACTTTCTTTAAGTTTCCTTCCCTTTTCTTGGTTCTGCCAAACACCAAAATGTAATCGAGTAACATTTTGTATAAAGAATAATCAAAAAGGAAGTTAACAGAGTTAGATCGTGGACTTACCTAAAGCAGAGTCAAATCCTTTTTAATTTTTCCTTCTCTCTTAGATCTTTCAGGTAGTTAGGGCAGTTTCGCAACCAATGCCCCTTCTCTTGACAATGAAAACATATAGACTCTTTGGGAATGGTACGCGGGACTATCACAGACTTAGCTTTTCCCTTTACCTTTTGGTCAACCGGGTTGACCAAGGCCAATCCCTTTCCATTGGGAGGAGAAAGCTTTGCTGGACTTCCAAAGTTACCATTGTTAATGTCCATGGAAGTTTGAGAAATAGACCTTCCACCCATTTTTTCTTGACCATTGCGCCACATCATTTCTGACTCAGCAACAACAAGCAAATAAGATAGATCTATTAGGGTCATGTCGTGATCTGTCACATAGTAGTTCTTAATGAACTCACTATAAGACTCAAGAAGTGACTGAAGAACCCAATCAATAGCCAATTTCCTTGGGAAAATGACACCTAACATTCTCAACATGTCAAAGTGTGACTTCATTCCTAAGACATGAGTGCACACAGGTCTTCCATCTTTATGTTTCATTGCTAGTAGGGCTTGAGTGACCTTCAATTTTTCAAGTGTTCAAGCTTGTGGGTCAGGGAGAATAAAAGGAGGAGGTGTAGATAGAGAAGTATGATTTCCATGAGATTTGGGAAGATCACACTTGTCTAAACCAGGCATCTACAATGTGAGATATTCAAGTTAGTTGATTTAAAGTCCCTAATATAACACCCAATATGAAATATTAAGGCTAGCAACCAACACAATATTTTATAACTTGGAAGAGGGATGTCGTAATCCAAGCTATAAAATATTTGAAGGTAGGTGAATGACGATTCGCCAATTTCCACCATGAAAAACGAAATGAATTATTAAGTTTTAATTGGATTTGAAACTCCTAGATTTTTTGAGATTCATTGAACTTTCAATGGCATGTTTCAATCTCGAGTGTGCCCTTCAGGTTTTGTGACTGGGATGCTGAGTATCACAAAACAAGGTGTGAAGTAACCATGCATATTACTTGGTACCCTTAATATTTACCCCTCAATCGATGTGCCGGTTAACTACATGCGCTCCACCGATACTATGATAAATATTAAGTTACCCTTTGCCTACAGAAGAGTTATGCGGACAGACGCCGGTCCGAGCTCGAATTCCAGGTCGGCGACTTCGTTCTCCTAAAGGTTTCTCCTTGGAAAGGGGTGATTCGGTTCAGGAAAAGGGGCAAATTGGGGCCCCGGTTCATAGGTCCATTTCGGGTAATTGCAAGGGTAGGTCGGGTAGCTTATCGGTTGGAGTTGCCAGCGGAGCTGAATCAGATTCACAATACCTTCCACGTATCACAGCTGAGGAAGTGTATAGCCGATGAGGCAGCAGTGGTTCCGTTAGAAGATATCCAGGTAGATGCGAGTCTGAATTACGCCGAGAGACCAGTAGCTATCAGGGATCGGAAGATCAAGGTTCTATGGAACAAGGAAATACCTTTGGTGTTGGTTCAGTGGCAACATCGGAAAGGATCGGAGATGACTTGGGAGCCGGAAAGAGAAATGCGGGAGCAACATCCGGAGTTATTCGCAGAATGAGAGACTTCGAGGGCGAAGTCTAGTTCTAGTGGGGGAGAGTTGTAACAGCCCGGAATTTCAGGTATTTCTTTAAATTATTTTTGGGGCACATTTAGGAGGGGACTCGGCGAGTTGGTGCACGACTCGCCGAGTAGGGCCATGGTCTTGGTCGCAGACGCGCGACTGGACTCGACGAGTCCAATAAGGGACTCGGCGAGTCGACGCCGTTCAGCTGAACCCTAGCCGTTTCATTTCTGATCGTATATAACGATCTTATGGCCGTCATGTCGCGTCTTTTGGCCGGTTGAAGATCCCCTGGGAGTGTGTGAGCATCTGAAGCAAGAGAGAGGACTTGAGAAGGCTTGAAGAGATTGTTAGACAAGGAGGAGCAGGGTGGTGATCAAAGGAATCGAGTACTGGAGGTTTGGAGACACAGGGAACACGTTTCCAGGTAATCTTCGGATCGAAATCTGTAACTTTTACGTTGTATGCGAGTTTAGGGTTTAGGAAACCCAATTAAGGGTTAGTTAGATTATATTGTTGTTATAAGTGTTAAAAACCCCTGTAATAGTATATGTGAAAGTCCAGGAAGCCCTATAATTATATACTTCGAAATTATGCGAAATACAGGAGGCAGCGGATTGACTGCATGGCGAGGACTCGCCGAGTCCAATGATCAGACTCGGCGAGTAGCTTGAAGATTCACTAGAACTCGCCGAGTTGTTCTTCAGACTCGGCGAGTAGCTTGAAGGTTCACTAGGACTCGTCGAGTTGTTCTTCAGACTCGGCGAGTAGCTTGAAGATCTACTGGAACTCGTCGAGTCGTTCTTCAGACTCGGCGAGTGGTGTCAGGATGTCTATACTCGTCGAGTTACCCTTTGCACTCGACGAGTCCGGTCGAGATTGACCGCTGACCTGTATATATCTTAGAGGGGTCAGTTGTCTTGTTTGATAAGATCATTAACTAAGGCTGTGGTATTATAGGGAACCTGCGGACTAGCGGATTGTGTGCGAGTAGCTCGAAGAGGTTATAGCCTGCGTACTACGAGGTGAGTCTTCTCACTATACTTCACCCGGAAGGGTTTGACTGTTAGACCGGAAGGTCGTGTGTGTTATATTCATGCTATGACTAGAGAGGTAGATGCTTTATATGTGATGTGTGCTTATATGTGATGTATGCTTATACGGGCCAGAAGGCGAGACTTTATGTGATAGAAAGAACGGTATGATGTATGATTTATGTGTTATGAGTATTATGTTACATGTGTTATGTTTTATACTATCATGGGCCGGAAGGCAAAATGTTATGTGGACCGAAAGGTCCGGGCCGGAAGGCAATGTTATGTGGACCGAAAGGTCCGGGCCGGAAGGCAATGTTATGTGGACCGAAAGGTCCGGGCCGGAAGGCAATGTTATGTGGACCGAAAGGTCCGGGCCGGAAGGCGTATGTGGGTAAGTCGTATACTGGGGAACTCACTAAGCATTTATGCTTACTAGTTGTGTTTATGTTTTTCAGGTACTAGTGATGACCGTGGAAAGGCGCCGGCGTGACACGTACACACTGCCACTGTTGAAGATCCTGGAGATTTATTATTTATATTTTGAAACAAACTTGGAATAAACCCTTTTGTCGAATAATGATGTTTTGTTTTTAACGAAAAATTTATTTGAAAATTTGAGCTGTTACAATTGGTATCAGAGCCTTGGTTTGAGGGATTCGGGGGTACTTTTGGGTGCAACTGAACTCAGACCGGGGATTTGAGGAAAAACTTTTTCTTAAAAATGATAAGGACGTAACATTTTATAAAGGGCAAGGCGGTAAAAACAAGGGTGGAACAGTGTGTACGAGCAGCCAGCGTCCGAACGGTAAAGATCCCCAGAATACCTTACGATGTTATGTTATGCACTGAATTATGAATTGTTATGCATGCTAGAAGACTAGGTATACATGATAGGAATAGAGTTGCCTGTTTTGTGATGCCTTAGTCTAGGGAGATTGCTTATATGAGATATTTGGTAGCGTGCAAGTAAATAGTGCATACTAGAAGTAGAGTACTCGTTATTCGGGATTTGGGGAGGAAGATTTGGGACGAATACTGATACGGTGTGGTCGGTAGTATTGGGCCCGTACTATCGAAGGCACCGGATCAGTGGAAGACTCAAATAAGAATCCCTGGAAATCGGAGACTGGGTAGGGCGCGTATCGAATACAATTGTACTTGGTGGAGTCTCTGATGATTTTATGTTGTATTTCAGAGACATCATGGTTATCACACGCAATGGGGCGAGTTCGAGCGGTGCGAGTGACGAGGAGATTCGTCAGATTATTCAGGAAGAGGTAGCTGCGGCGGTCCGGGCTGAGATCCCGGAGATGTTTGGGTCTATTAAGACCACGTTGATGGAGGAGTTTGAGGAGCGGTGCGCCGCACTTACTGAAGCTGCAGTTGCTGCCGCTACCGCAGCGGTGGCTGCTGCCAGGCCGCAAGGGGGTGACTCATTACTATTCAGGGAATTCAGCAACACGAAACCCCCTGAATTTGATGGGACGCAGGATCCGATTGCAGCTATGAGGTGGATCGCCGACATCGAGGGGTGTTTCTATACTTGCTCATGCCCGGAGCACTTGAGGGTACGGTTCGCCTTGAACCAGCTCCGTCTGGGAGCGAAGGATTGGTGGAAGTTCGTGACAGCGAACTTCACTCAGGCAGAGATTTCGGCGGTGACATGGGAGAGGTTTACAGAGATGTTCAGGGATGAGTACGTTCCCCCGGTAGAGAGGGAGCGATTGATTCAGGAGTTCTTGACCCTTAAGCAGGGTACTGATTCCGTGGCAGTGATCACACGGAAGTTTCATGAGAGGGCAATGTTCTGCCCCGAGCTGGTATCTACGGAGCAGTCGCGAATGAGCCGCTATTTGGGTGTTTTGAAGAGGGAGATTCGGGAGTTTGTGTCAAACTCCACCTATCGTACTTTCACTGAGCTTCAGGCGAACGCCAGGAAGCGCGAGATTGAGTTGGAGACTCAAGCGAGGGAGGAGGCTGAGTCTCGGCAGGTGGATCGACGGCCGGCCCAGTCTCAGCCGGCAGCCAAGCGGACTAAGTTCGCTGATTCGAGGATGGGAGGTTCGAAGGGTCGCACTTGCGCGAAGTGCGGCAAGAGTCACGAGGGGGCGTGTCGAACTGGTGGTTGCTACAAGTGTGGCAAGGATGGACATATTGCCAGGGATTGCCCTAAGGGGTTTATGGTTTGCTTTCACTGCAACCAGACAGGCCATCGGAAGGCCGAGTGCCCGCAACTTCGTCAGGGAGCTACACCTACTACCCGGACTACTGAGACCCGACCGGTGAAGGTCGAGGCCCCGAGGGCTCGCGGGAGAGCCTTTCAGCTGACTGCGGAGGAGGTCCGCGCTGCGCCCGACGTTGTGGCAGGTATGTTATCTTTCATGTATTTAATTAAAGGTCGAAATGTTATGCTTATGTTAATATATGTGTAGGTACTTTCCTTGTGAACTCTATGCCTGCTCTAGTATTATTTGATTCGGGTGCGAGTAGATCGTTTGTATCGTTAGCTTTTAGTCAGCACATCGGCATTAGTCGTGAGCCGTTAAGTCGGCCTTTGAGCGTTTCCATTGCGGCTGAGAGGGTGATTTGTGCTACGGAGGTTTTTCGGGGATGTGTGCTAGAGATCTTCGGGGTCGCATTTCCGATTGACCTAATTCCTATTGCGATGGGTGATGTCTGTGTCATTGTAGGCATGGACTGGTTGAGCCGATTCAGCGCTGTCATCGACTGCGAGCGTCAGTTGGTGACTATACGAGACCCTAGTGGGGGAGTCCTTACGGTATACGGCGAGGGTACCCGTTCGGGATCAGCTTTTTGTTCGGCCGCTAGGGCGAGGCAATGTCTACAGTAGGGATGTAACGGTTTTGTGGCGTATGTGATGGATACGCGGGAGAGTTCCGAGAGACCGAAGACATTGAAGGAGGTCCCAGTGGTGTGCGAGTTTCCAGATGTTTTCCCCGAGGATTTGCTGGGAATACCTCCTGCGAGGCAAGTGGAGTTTGGTATTGATCTAGTTCCAGGGGCGGCGCCTATTGCGAAGGTGCCTTATCGTCTTGCACCTCCAGAGATGCAAGAATTGTCCTCGCAACTTCAAGAGTTGTTGGGGAAGGGATTTATTCGGCCGAGTAGCTCGCCGTGGGGAGCACCGATTCTGTTCGTCAAGAAGAAGGATGGTTCACACCGGATGTGTATCGATTACCGGGAACTGAACAAGGTGACAGTTAAGAACCGCTATCCGTTACCAAGAATCGATGATCTATTCGATCAGTTGCAAGGGGCATCTTGGTTTTCCAAGATTGATTTGAGATCAGGGTACCATCAGGTAAGGGTGCGGGATGAGGACGTCCAGAAGACAGCCTTTAGGACGCGGTATGGGCACTACGAGTTCGTGGTGATGCCTTTTGGGCTCACCAATGCTCCAGCAGTGTTCATGGATCTCATGAACAGGGTATGCAGGCCGATGTTGGATCGGTCTGTGATTGTATTCATCGACGACATTCTGGTGTATTCGCGGTCTAGGGAGCAGCATGAGGGACATTTGAGGGAGGTCCTTGAGGTACTGAGGTCGGAGAAGCTATATGCAAAATTCTCCAAATGTGACTTCTGGTTACGGAGGTTCAATTTCTGGGGCACGTTGTAAATCAGGCGGGGATATTGGTCGATCCGGCCAAGGTGGAAGCGGTGATGAGATGGGAGGCACCAAAGTCAATTCGGAGATCAGGAGTTTCCTTGGGTTGGCAGGGTACTATCGAAGGTTCATTAGGGACTTCTCCAAGATCGCAGTGCCACTTACCAAATTGACCCGAAAGGGTGTTACCTTCTCATGGGGACCCGAGCAGCAGACTTCCTTCGAGACACTTCGTCAGAGACTGTGCGAAGCACCAGTATTAGCTCTTCCGGAAGGGATGGAGGACTTCGTCGTATATTGCGACGCATCGATTTCAGGACTGGGTGCAGTGTTGATGCAGAGGGGCCATGTGATAGCCTATGCATCGAGGCAGCTGAAGCCTCACGAAGCGAGATATCCCACGCATGACTTAGAGTTGGGGGCAGTAGTGTTCGCCCTCAAAATTTGGCGTCACTACCTGTACGGGGTTCGTTGTACCATATACACGGACCATAAGAGTTTGAAGTATTTGATGGATCAACCCAACCTAAACATGCGCCAGAGGAGATGGTTAGACGTGGTTAAGGATTATGACTGTGAGATCCTATACCACCCAGGCAAGGCTAATGTGGTAGCCGATGCATTGAGTCGTAGGGCGGAGGGTACTCCATTGCGGGACGTATGTTTGAGATTGACGGTGGTGACTCCAGTATTAGATACTATTCGTGGGGCACAGGCCGAGGTTGTGAAGTCTGGGATGCAGAAACAGGAGCGGGTCGTCGGGTTAATTTCAGAGTTCGTTACGGATGGGCGGGGACTCCTGACATTTCAGGGTCGGATCTGGGTGCCATTCGTGGGCGGTACGCGTGTTATTTTGATGGAGGAGGCACATAGATCGAAATTCTCGATCCATCCCGGTGCTACGAAAATGTATCTGGATTTGAAAAAGGAGTACTGGTGGCCTTGCATGAAGAGAGACGTTGCTTGGTTCGTGGAGAGGTGTTTGACCTACCGTAAAGTTAAGGCCGAGCACCAGAGACCGCACGGTAAGTTGCAACCCTTGGAGATCCCTGAGTGGAAGTGGGATCATATCACGATGGATTTCATCACCAAATTGCCGAAAACTGCCAGGGGAGTCGATGCGATTTGGGTGATTGTGGATAGACTAACAAAGAGTGCTCATTTCCTTGCCATTAGTGAAAGTTCATCAGCAGAGAAGTTGGCGGAGTTGTACGTGAGAGAGATAGTATCTCGGCATGGAGTGCCGACCTCGACTGTTTCGGACCGCGATGTACGTTTCACTTCCAGGTTCTGGAAGAAATTCCATGAGGAGTTCGGTACTAAACTGCATTTTAGTACCGCATACCATCCCCAGACCGACGGTCAAAGCGAGCGGACGATCCAGACATTGGAAGATATGCTTAGAGCGTGTGTGTTAGACTTCGGGGGTAGCTGGGATGCGCATCTGCCGCTGGCTGAGTTTTCCTACAACAACAGCCATCATTCGAGCATTGGTATGCCACCTTTTGAGTTGTTGTATGGTAGGAGGTGTCGGACTCCCATTTGCTGGGGAGAAGTGGGACAGAGAGTGATGGGCAGTACAGAGATCGTACTTCAAACGACTGAACAGATCCAACGGGTGAGGCAAAGGTTATTGACCGCTCAGAGCCGACAGAAGAGTTATGCGGACAGACGCCGGTCCGAGCTCGAATTCCAGGTCGGCGACTTCGTTCTCCTAAAGGTTTCTCCTTGGAAAGGGGTGATTCGGTTCAGGAAGAGGGGCAAATTGGGGCCCCGGTTCATAGGTCCATTTCGGGTAATTGCAAGGGTAGGTCGGGTAGCTTATCGGTTGGAGTTGCCAGCGGAGCTGAATCAGATTCACAATACCTTCCACGTATCACAGCTGAGGAAGTGTATAGCCGATGAGGCAGCAGTGGTTCCGTTAGAAGATATCCAGGTAGATGCGAGTCTGAATTACGCCGAGAGACCAGTAGCTATCAGGGATCGGAAGATCAAGGTTCTACGGAACAAGGAAATACCTTTGGTGTTGGTTCAGTGGCAACATCGGAAAGGATCGGAGATGACTTGGGAGCCGGAAAGAGAAATGCGGGAGCAACATCCGGAGTTATTCGCAGAATGAGAGACTTCGAGGGCGAAGTCTAGTTCTAGTGGGGGAGAGTTGTAACAGCCCGGAATTTCAGGTATTTCTTTAAATTATTTTTGGGGCACATTTAGGAGGGGACTCGGCGAGTTGGTGCACGACTCGCCGAGTAGGGCCATGGTCTTGGTCGCAGACGCGCGACTGGACTCGACGAGTCCAATAAGGGACTCGGCGAGTCGACGCCGTTCAGCTGAACCCTAGCCGTTTCATTTCTGATCGTATATAACGATCTTATGGCCGTCATGTCGCGTCTTTTGGCCGGTTGAAGATCCCCTGGGAGTGTGTGAGCATCTGAAGCAAGAGAGAGGACTTGAGAAGGCTTGAAGAGATTGTTAGACAAGGAGGAGCAGGGTGGTGATCAAAGGAATCGAGTACTGGAGGTTTGGAGACACAGGGAACACGTTTCCAGGTAATCTTCGGATCGAAATCTGTAACTTTTACGTTGTATGCGAGTTTAGGGTTTAGGAAACCCAATTAAGGGTTAGTTAGATTATATTGTTGTTATAAGTGTTAAAAACCCCTGTAATAGTATATGTGAAAGTCCAGGAAGCCCTATAACTATATACTTCGAAATCATGCGAAATACAGGAGGCAACGGATTGACTGCATGGCGAGGACTCGCCGAGTCCATTGATCAGACTCGGCGAGTAGCTTGAAGATTCACTAGAACTCGCCGAGTTGTTCTTCAGACTCGGCGAGTAGCTTGAAGGTTCACTAGGACTCGTCGAGTTGTTCTTCAGACTCGGCGAGTAGCTTGAAGATCTACTGGAACTCGTCGAGTCGTTCTTCAGACTCGGCGAGTGGTGTCAGGATGTCTATACTCGTCGAGTTACCCTTTGCACTCGACGAGTCCGGTCGAGATTGACCGCTGACCTGTATATATCTTAGAGGGGTCAGTTGTCTTGTTTGATAAGATCATTAACTAAGGTTGTGGTATTATAGGGAACCTGCGGACTAGCGGATTGTGTGCGAGTAGCTCGAAGAGGTTATAGCCTGCGTACTACGAGGTGAGTCTTCTCACTATACTTCACCCGGAAGGGTTTGACTGTTAGACCGGAAGGTCGTGTGTGTTATATTCATGCTATGACTAGAGAGGTAGATGCTTTATATGTGATGTGTGCTTATATGTGATGTATGCTTATACGGGCCGGAAGGCGAGACTTTATGTGATAGAAAGAACGGTATGATGTATGATTTATGTGTTATGAGTATTATGTTACATGTGTTATGTTTTATACTATCATGGGCCGGAAGGCAAAATGTTATGTGGACCGAAAGGTCCGGGCCGGAAGGCAATGTTATGTGGACCGAAAGGTCCGGGCCGGAAGGCAATGTTATGTGGACCGAAAGGTCCGGGCCGGAAGGCAATGTTATGTGGACCGAAAGGTCCGGGCCGGAAGGCAATGTTATGTGGACCGAAAGGTCCGGGCCGGAAGGCGTATGTGGGTAAGTCGTATACTGGGGAACTCACTAAGCATTTATGCTTACTAGTTGTGTTTATGTTTTTCAGGTACTAGTGATGACCGTGGAAAGGCGCCGGCGTGACACGTACACACTGCCACTGTTGAAGATCCTGGAGATTTATTATTTATATTTTGAAACAAACTTGGAATAAACCCTTTTGTCGAATAATGATGTTTTGTTTTTAACGAAAAATTTATTTGAAAATTTGAGCTGTTACATTTTATATTAATCTAAGCAACTCATAAGAACAAGATAATTTAATCAAACCTTTTCATGTAATTAGCCTAATCATTAAACTAATACAAAACATGAATATATTGACAATTATCTTTGAAATTGGATTAATATGAACATTACCACATCAAAAACAGTTTTATAAGTTGAAAAATAGCTTAGGGTAATGTTTCTAGTCCAATTCCAGCCAAAACAGTCGAAGATATGCTGTCTGGGGGTCCGACTCGTCGAGTGCATGAACCAAATTGGCGAGTTGGATGAGTTTAGCCTTGGACTCATCGAGTCCCTTCATGGACTCAGTAAGTCTTTTGAGTAGACAGCAACAAACTTCGATTTTTCAGCCAAATTTTCAAGTATAACAAGAAAACAAGCCTAGGCTCTGATACCACTATTGGGTTTTGAGCATTCTAACACTCTTATGGTGTACATGCAACCATAGAAACCTTGGATCTATTTTTTATCTATGATACATGCAAAATTGATTTTCCAAGGTTCTTAACCTATGTAGCACAAAAGGGAACTTTTAATCATAAAAGACAGTAAGAAAACATATCTTGTAGTACTTTGGATTCCTTGATAACCTTGTGAGCCTAGCACCCCAAGTGTGATGCCTCAAATGTCTCACACAACACCAAATGCACTTAGAATAAACTTGAGAGAAATGTCACACACTTAGAATCGACTATGCCCTCTTGTTTATTACACTAGTTCCGATTTTGGTCTATAACATGTTGCTTATATAGTGTGTCCTAATTAGGGTTACACCAAGTAAACCCTAATTGACATGACTCTTCATTTCTTGGATCCATGGGTACAAGAACACCATGGAGCATCCTATGGGTTTTAGCCCAACTTGATAATCCATGAAACATTAGCCCACTATATAAGTATGGATGATTTACATAATCAGCCCATATATTTAATTAGTCTCCTTTTGATCACTTAATTAATAACAAATTAATTCTTGATCAATACTAATTAAATAATATTATTAATATATTGGAACTTATAATATATTAATAAACCTTAAGTGTTATTTCTCTCATTTTGGTCTATCCAAATGCATGATGCCATGCCACCCAAATGGACCATGCTAATCGGGTCAAGTACATCCCAGAAATAGTTATGAACTTAGACATCTAATCCAACATTTTCTGCGTGTGCCAATTAATCTTGTGTTTCACACGGTTATTCGGGGTTTTGTCCTTATCATCAGAGACCCTGTTTGGTTCTCTTCTATAGTGGAGCTTGCGTGCTAGAGTGATTGATGGTACGTTACTATCTATGTTCTTACCAGTGTCTGGCTTCTTCATCCCAAAGGGGTTTTTTTCATCTTTAAGACCGGTGAAGTGTTTATTCTAGTCCCGAATCATTCTTCTCCTGAGCGTGGCTTGGCCACTGATTGCGTTCTGGACAGGTGCTCCTGCCCGCGAGTAGGCATTCCTCTGCCTTGCGATTTTTGCTCCGGGTTCTAGCTGAACTATCTTCGGATTAGTTTTTGCTTCTTTCCATGACTATGATGTTGTGAGTCGTCTGAATGCATCTTTGTGCCTTTTCCTTGACTAGCTGGCCAGAGTTTCAGCCGCCGCTGATCTCTTTTGTCGATTCTCCACTTACTGAAAACTTTCACTTTGACACGATCTGATTTCCTGCTTTGTTTCCTGTTGGGTACTGCATTCATTATCTGGCCTTGTTGCTATGACCATCGCTAACCCATCTCTTGTTTTGAACTTGAGAATGCCATGGAGGGTGGACGGAATCGCTTGTAGTTGAAAGAGTACGGGTCGGCCCAGTAGGATATTATGTTTTGTTGGACAGTCAACGACCCAGCACTTGAGTACACTCGTTATCTGCTCTTCCCCATCATGACTGACTAGTGTAAATGAGAGCATAATTGTTCCTACTAACCAGATGCCATGACTAGTAAACCCAACTAGTGGGCCCTACTGTTGGGGTTGGAGGTTCTTTTTCCACTCGATTGGCAACCGCCGAAGGAAGTGCTCATAGAATACATTGAACCTGCTTCCATTATCAGTGTATACATGCTTAAAACGTTCTTGACTAATAAACCCTATGATTTGTAATGGGTCGTTCGGATCCAAATGTTCTGGTCTGGGATCACTCGTTGAAAAGGCTATGTTAAGCATGTTTTGATTGTATAACGTCGTGTTGGCTTGTTCGCCTTGAAAATTGTTGCATGGTCGAGGCCCAGTGATGGTTAGTATCTTTGGCCTCTTATTATGGCCCTTTCCCCTGTCATTTTGATTTCTAGGCTGGCGTTAGTCTTCATAAAAAAAATTCGGAGCTCTCTTGCGGTTTGAGCTTTGTTTCTAACCTGCCGCTTCTCATCTATCTCCCTTTTCAACAGCGTGCATTTGGTGATATCATGAGTTTTGCTCTTGTGGTACTTGTAGAACTTCTCCTTGTCCTTGCTCTCCTTTGATGGAGTTTTCTTGATTGCATGGACATCTGCATGACCATTCCTGTTGTCATCTTTGTTGAACGGCTTGTACCTCCTTGACATGTGTCTAGAGTGGCAGTTGTGTTTCTGTTGGTTACCCTCTTGCCACTCCTGTTGAATTGAACTTGGTTGGGACGCCGCCTCCTCCTGTTTGATGTACGCGTTGGCTACGGCTTTGAGATTGGCCTACTTTCGCTCTTCTCCTTCAATTTGTCTCAAGTATTTTTCCACTTGGAACTTGAGCTCGTCCCTGGATCTAGGGACTATCCCTTGCACCTTCTTAGATAGGGGCCCCGAAAGCAGACCTTGAGCGAAGGCACCAATCACCAGGAGCTCTTCATGTCCTGGGACATTCAAGGTAGCTAACGTGAATCAATTGTAGTAGGCACGAATTGACTCACCTTTTCTTTGCTTACACGCCATCACAGAGTTGGCATCACCTTTTCCTTTCCTCAACTGCAAGAAGTTGTTGAGGAAAAGGTACTCCAGTTGCTCAAAATTCGAAATACTACCTGGTCTCAGAGACTTGAACCATTTTCCTGCGTTTCCTGTTAGGGTGCAGGGAAAAAGGTGCAAGTGAAGCGACGATCCATCTTAAGAGATGTCATTGTCCACTCGTAGTTGTCGATGTGGTCATCTGGGTCATAAATTTCATCGTATTTCGGCATGTTCGGTATCATCACAGTATGTGGCATCTCGTATTATAGTAGTTCATGGCTAAAATTAGAGCTTGCACTTCGGATGGGGTTGTCCACGTACGAGTACGACATACCACCATAGGCCATATGCTATCGCGCCTAGTAGGGGTTCGCGTACATTTGGTTGTACATGGTTGTCGGCGAGATGTACGATTGATATTGTTGTAAGTTTGGCTGTGACCCAAATTGCTGAAATGCATATTGCCCTGTTAGGTGAACTATGTATGGGTTTGCTCCCGTGCACTGTTGTGCAAACGGGTTGAATGGTTGATTAGTCGCCATGAAAAGGGTAAATTCGGGTGCTGTTGAGAAATAGACGCCAGATTCGTAGGATCTGGATCCCTGGTTGATCGAGGTCTACACGCATGTGACTTGCGGCTGAGACATTTCTGGGATTGGACCTTGAGCCTGTTATACAAACAGGTTAAACACCGGTGGTTGTTGTATGAACAGCGGTACGTGGGGCATGCCTGCCATGGTAGCATGTGGGTAGATCACCGATGAATATTGTGATTGCGGTTGAATATTGTGAGGGATCCAAGTTCCGGTGCCCGAACTGTGTGGAAAAGATTATTGTTGAGAAACATGTATCTCTGTTTGCTGTGTTGCAACAATCTGTGGAATCGTGGTTACGATTGCTGCTTGCTGAGATGGGTTAACTGTTGGACGCCATAGACTGGCTATGTAGGTTGCCGACGTTTCAGCTGCAGAGCTAGATGGTGTCTGTAAGACTGGCGTGCGATTTGAAGCGTGTTCTTCCCAGATGGAAACTTGCCCTCCGTCTAACGGCTGCATTGGACGCACCAGCTTTTCTCCGCCACCACTGATGTCGTTGGAATTTTGCCTGCCATCTTTGCTCTTTGGTTTTTCTTCATGGATGTATCATTCTGGAGATACGTATAGATGGCACCAAATGTTGTGATATGTCGGAGATGGTAGGATTGAGATCAAGGGCTGGTGTCGAGCTGGTTCCTTCTCCTGGTATCACAGTACAAAGAAAAGAGATGATCATTAGACAACGTCCGGGAGTGGTTCCCAGGACGAAGCTCCGACGATCAAGTTAGAATTGATTTCGACAGAAGATAGAGAATGCCTGAGAGAAAAAGAGTCTAGTCCCCTACTCCGTGGGGAAGAAGGGTTCTTTTATACCTGATCGAGAGGCACGTGCCTCTTAACTGATTCTGTTGACACTTCCCTCGTGGGATGAGATGTGGCGGATCTGTATTAAAGGATCCACCATCACGTCTTTCTATCTCGTTCCCCCATTGGCTAGAGAGGAATCTTCGATATAATGATGATCGTCATTGTCATCAGATAGGCAAGTGGAACTATTTGATTGGTTCCATGTTTTCCGGGGTATTTCTCCTAGGGAGAAGATGGTAAGGCGCAATTATGACCCATAATAGCCATACCAGTGAGTCCATGTAGGTGGAGGCCCGACCTTGGCCTCAGACTGGGTATGACCCGACTCTAACTAGGCAAATCTTGGTCCTAGTTTGACTTTTATTCTTTAACGTTTTCCTGAGGGATACGTTAACACTGGCCAGAACAATTCTCACGATGTGGTGGACTAGCTCCCACGATGTGGTGATGGGTGGTCTTAGTGACTTATTTGTCATGAGGTTACCATGGCGTAGCTAACGCTTGGCCACGATGTGATGATTGAATGATGGACTTTTGATCGTTGACTTTGACCTCTGCATTTTTGACCAAGTTGACTTTTGGTCAACTTGAGGGTTTTCGGTCTATGGATCGAGGATAAGCCTTGTTTATTATATAGCTGACTCGTAGTGCCATTTCTAGGATTCGTGAGAGCTATTATGTTATCTGCTAGACAGCAAGGTGAGTTTTATCACTATACTTTGTACTGCAATCTGTATCCTTGTGTGTAGGATGTCGGTATGCTATAGCGGTACGCTGGATTGGTAAATCTGTTATGATTACTTGTACTTTGCTAGTTATTGTTTATTTGTTTGCATGTGTCGATATGTTGTGGTTGGGTTGAAGCGGTGCTACTTTGTGCCATAGGCCAAGATATTCAGGCGGTCTAGGTGTATCATAGGCCTTGCAAGGCGGTTCGGTCAAACTATTGGTCTAAAGGAGCGGTCCAGATACCATAGGCCTATCGACGTGGTCAAGTATATTGTAGGCTCAATAAAGTGGTCCAGACATCCCGTAGGCCTTACGAGGCGGTCCAGGCAGACTGAAGGCTATTGTGTTCATGCATTGTATGTACATTGTTGTGTAGGGTATTTTTGGGGAAGTCACTAATTTGTGGCTTATATCTATGGATTTAAATGTTTCGGGTACTTTAGATGATCGGGGCAAGGCAAAGGCATGATCATACACATCGTGCTGCTGGTTTATGTTTAGAGATATGATATGAATACTCTGATTCTTTTTGATGGTTTTGAAACAATGTTTGATTACTTTAGGGATTTTTCGAAAATGTATTTTTTAAATGAAAAAATTTACCATGCTTTTTGGGATGTTACATCATTGATATCAAACCTCTTTTTTGAAAACACAACTTGAAAAGGACAAGCTTAGTGGATTGAAATAAATGGATTCGATTCGGAACTTGAGGATAGTTCTCAAGATGGATCATAAAGATAGGGTCGTAAACAAGTCATTCCCGATTCCACCAGAGCGGCTCATGATAAATATAAAAAACATTTGAAAGATTCGGATAAGGTATCTCATATCATGTTACCATGGTTCCTAAGCTTCAAAATAAAATGAAAATTCTTGGTGCATATGACATGACTGTCCAACTGTTGGATATGTTCTAACTACAAGAAAGGCAAGAGGGCTTTGATATAGTTAAGGCTCTAGTAGGATGTAGAATGACTCTAGGATGAAGTATTAGTGTACATGTGCTTAAGTTGAAATCATGCGTTGATCAGCTTGAGCGCCTAGGTTTTCCATTTAGTCAGGATCTTGCTACGGATGTCATCATGAACAAGCTAAGTAGTTCATAAGAGTAGTTTCTTGCAACTACAATATGATCAATTTGGATAAATATTTTATGGAGCTCCATGTCATGTAGAAGACTGCATAGTCTAACACAGTAAAAGCTAAGCTTGTTTCCTCGGTATTGACCATCAAGGAAGGAGGATTGAAGAAGAAGATCCCAAACCACCCTAATTGCAAGGGGAAGGTCAAATTTGGTAATATTAGTTCAAAAGCTAAGTGCAAAGGGAAAGGAAAGGCTAACCTTTTACTCCTCAATCAAAGACTCATGAGGATACATAGTGCGAGTCCTAGTGTGGAGGATCGGACCCTTATGCTCCTAGAGGCCCGTAATCGTGTGACTAAAGGGGCTTCACGGAAAATGGCCATAACTTTAGCTACGGGGCTTCACTTTGGGCCTACGACCAGCCACATCAAAGCTTGAAATGTGGAGAACATCGTGATAAGTACCCTATAGGGACTTACACATTTTTGTTTCCCAAAAACGCTTTCTAAATGGAGTTATCGACATTTTTTTCATAAATTATGAGTTTTGTTTTTGGGTATATAATTGGTGCATGGCTCCTTAGAGACCAAGTTAAAATTCTCCATGCTATTCAAGTGTTTTTGATGTAATTCGGATGGTCATTCATCATTTTTGAAGAACTTTCATTTTCCCCCAAAATTATATGTTTTTTCCCTATTATGAACCCAAATCCCACGGTATTCGTAGAATCAATGTAGTTTGGAAGAGATCAGACTAGGTATTCTGTTAGAATCAATAGTTTTGATCTTTGTTTATTTATAATATGCATCAATACAACTTGTATCCACTACACGGAGAAAGGACATTGGAGGCGTAAGTGTCCAACTTTCTTGAAGGAATTTAATGACCTCAAGGCCAAAAGATTTGTTCCTTTGGGTGTGTACATGATTGAACACCACAATGCTTCCACTTCTAATTCATGGGTGCTAGAAAACGAGTGTAACACCCAAGTTTTCACCCAAGGTACACCTGAAAATATACTTCCAATATTCAACTTATAAAAATATTATTAGTATACACTGGCAATCTGGAGCACAAGAAACTATCACCAGGGATCGTACTAGCAGCAAATACATGATCCAAGCTATGTGCTACGATAATTAATCCTGCAAAAACATCATAATAAATGCCATAAGCCATATGTATTAGTGAATAACATCTACAATAACAAATCTGCACTTCATGGCATATAATAATCTATTTCTCAACAATAACAAACACTTCATAAATTACTTCTAATAAACAGATTATCGAATCACGTCCTTATTTAAACTTCATAAATATTATTTCTTTATTATGGTTGTTGCCTTGAAATTCATGAGGTCAAATAATACTTCACTTTAGTGGTTATTTCCTTAACTATATAAGTTCAACCAATACTTCATATTCACGTTAATTTGACTTAACGATAATTCACTTCAATAGAGTATTTTCTACTCAAGATATTCATCTAAAATTTACTACCTACATCATAAATTAACTACCAATTTAATTGTTCTTCCTTCGTCAATACTGGATATATTCATGTAATTATTTCAAAATATAAAAACTTCATAATATACCTAAACAAGCATACTTCAATATCTCATATTAACCTTCATAGGTGTTAGAGTAGAGTTACTCACCTCAAAACTAGTCAGTTGCTGGAGATGTCAGTATCCATGATTCTGTCTCCAATTTTTATCCACACAACTATTAAAACAATTACCAAACGCTATTCACTAACCTCTTCATTTATTTCTAACCATCTCAATAGTAATAACTTAAAAAACATACTATTGGTTAAACAATAATCGTTTACGACCTATACTCAAGGTGTAAAAATGACTTTTTCGAGAAATCAACACTTTGGGTTTAACTCACAAGATTATAACATGATATAACTTCGTGGGGTGTGAGACTCGCCCCAACATATGTATGAAGTACACAAATAAATCATCGTATAAGCTTACCCTTGATACGGTTATCATGAATTCTTGCTTTGTTTCACGTTTTGGGCCTTCCATTGGCTAAATCCTTCAAAACCTTCAAGATAAATGCATTGTTCGTTCCTAAAATTCCTAGGGAAGTTTGGTTATCAAATAAAATGAAATTAGCCAAATTAAGGCTTTGCTATTATTATGTTTTTTTGCAAAGTCAGTTATGCCACGTCGTAGTGTTAATAGTTATTTTGTCTCAACTTCAAATGACCGTAATTTCCTCAAACAAACTTGTATTTTGACAAAATTATATCCACGTGTCTGTCTTGGAGTAAAGCACAACTTTCCTTCACTACTCGTTTGCTAAAGAGTTATACATTTCCAATTCTAATGCAATATGTAAAAAGATGTATATATCATGTTGCAAAAAACATTGTCGTTTAACTACTTGAGTTCACCTTTGGATGTATTTACATTAAATACATCTTATAAAACATAGTTTGAGATTTTTGGGTCATTACAACTCTCTGCACCTTAATAGGATTCCGTCCGCGGAATCACTTGCAGGATTTGAATATTTACTTCTTGCTTATAAATCATATCTAAATACTATAACTACCCACTTCACCACTTCCTTAAATCTTCAATTAGATGGATAATTACTGTAATATATAGTATAGTGAGAAAACTCACATGGATAATTACTCAAACGACTATTAGATATCCCTATGATGATCCAACCGGTGGGTGACGTGCCTATCAAATATTAACCTATAATACTATAGCTTATTAATACCTATGCCAGTTTGGTGAAATTTAGATCTTTCACTAATTCCAAAATATACTTTCATGGCTATCAAATAAGGATCAGTCAGTCAAGACAATTAGGAGGTAGGAGTAATTCAGCATATAGCTTTTCTGAAATCCAACAACCAAGCCAACGTGTTCATCCTAGATGCCTCTCCCGTAAGTAAACCAATCTACATATTTAACCGGAATTAATGACTAATATGGTACTCATAGGTTCCTAATAATGGCTATAAAACTAATTATATGTTACCCAAAAAGCGTAGTGTGACATTACCAAATTCACGGTCATTTTAAAAATTTTATTTATGCTTATTTGAAAATCAGAGTATTTATTTTTAAAGAATAATATTGCGGAATTTGTTCCCAGAAAACATGATAAATATATTATCAAAGCATTTCCAAAGAAATGTATTTTTTAGATTAAAACATTGGGATGTCATCTTCAATACAGAAACATAAGCATAAACAGACCTTACATTCATATACACTAGTTATCTACATCTCCTTTAATCTTTCAATGTAATGTAGCTTCGTATCGACACCTGTGATACAAATAAACTGAGTGGGTCAGGTTGGGAAACATGGTGAGTACATAGGGATTTCAATCCGACAATGTTATATCATATATATATATATATATATATATATATATATATATATATATATATATATGTGTGTGTGTGTGTGTGTGTATGTGTATGTGTGTGTTTTAGAACTCATAATATATATAATTTCACCTCATATAAGCCATTTTACCCCACCCCATCGATCATCACAACGACACGATCTATACTCTTTGATCTAAAATTAAACTCTTTACCTGATCCATACTTCCGGATTCGGTATGTCTAATCCATGCTCTCGGATCAATAATTATGTGCATTCCATACTCTCGGACTATGGACAATTGACTATGTCTAATTCATGCTCTCGGGTTAATGACAAATAACTATGTCCTCTCCATACTCTCGGACTAAGGACAAATGTCTATGTCTAATCCATGCTCTCGGATCAATGAAAAATCTTAAAGTTCGACTCTCCGTGTATATCTCAACCACACTCATATTAAATACTACTCGATATCCATCTCAATTAATTTAGGTTTGTTTTGTATCCTAAATCATCATATATTATCATATATGCTCTTAACAAGTATTTCATGCAATAAAAAATATTTCACACACAAACGGATATTTAATACTTTAATCAATACTTGTATTAAAATCATGTTCATTAAATGGACTATGCACTCACTTGTTAAAGTGATGATTCCAAACTCGGGCAGCGCTTCGCTTCTAACAATTCTATTTTCCTTCGGCGAAACCTAGTATCGTTACCGCTAGATTTTAGTCTAATATTTATTGTGACCATTTACAAGCGATACTGTTTTATAAGTATTAAATAATACTTTTCAACCACTATATATAGACAGGGGTCAGACATGAAACACCGGAGGGCAGTACCATTTTGGCATTATAGCACTTCTGAAATCCAATAACCCAATGCAGCCCTTCAAACTAGATTCCCCGTACCGCGAGTAGTTAAAAGATATTATAATAACACTTTGTATATTATATTTTATAATATATTTATTGTTTATAAGTTTATAATAACGATATTTAACTTAAACATAAGCTATACTTAAAGTAGGGTAAGCATAATTCACTTACTAGGAGGTTTGGCTAGGAACCAGGCTCTGCGGGGGAAAAACTTCCGAGCCAAAAGCTCTTCTTCTCAAAGCCTTCTAGCTCTCCGAGACTCGCCTCTTAGCACTCGGGAAGTACTAAGGGTTGGGAGGGGTTTAGAGAGATGTTAGAGAGAGAGAGAGAGAGAAAAGGGTTGAGGTGTGAAGAAAATGGAAGATTTGCGCCTCTATTTATAGGCTAGAAATTGGCTCAGCTCAGCAAGTTCTGGGCCTCCAACTCGTTGTGTTGGTGTGCCACATGTCACTATCTGGTGGCAATGTGTAGGGAGGAAGCAATTGTCAGGATTGTGCCACGTTTCACTCGCAGATTACTCCAAAAACTAATTATCTTCTAAAATTCGTAACTTTCGCATACGAACTCAATTTTTGACATTCTTTATATTGTAGGTCGAAACATACGCTACAACTTTTGTTTAAATTTCGTCGGCTAATTTTGACTTTATTTTTAAAGTTATATTTTGTCATGCAAAGTCCGTTAAAAATTCATAACTTTGTCATCCGACGTCTGTTTCCTTCTGTCTTTATATCATTGAGTTCTTATTAACGAGATATTCAATTCACGTTTAGATTGTTTAGGCCAAAAATCAATCGATCTAAAATTCGAATTCTGGGTTGTACACTATTATGCTAAATCTTAGAAAAATAATAACTTCCTCATATGAAGTCAGATTTGAAAATTATTTTTACGTACGTTCTCGATTTAACATGTAATACAACTTTCGTTTAGATTGCTTAGGTTAAAAGGTAATTTATCAAAAATTCACTTTTTACGTTACGCGGTGTCGTACCGGTTTAGCTCTAAAACTTTGACGGGTCATAACTTCTTCGTTATAACTCATATTTCAGCATTCTTTATATGTACAAAACCCTTGTGACATATACTGTAACTTGGTTAAGATTATTTATTCTAAATAATCTTCTATCAAAAAGTCATTTTGACGCTTATTGTCTCTAAATTGACTAGTCTGGATCTATGGGTGTTGCGCATAGTGTATATTATGCTATTTAGAGATAGAATGGTTGTTTAAAAAAATTGAAAATTTTGGCCGTTGAACGGCTAGTCCAAATCACAAACAGTCAAAATTATCCGATTGACCATTGTCTTTTGTCTTCGCCACAACAATCGACAACAAAAACGCCCGAATAAGAATTACTGGAGTCATCGTGGCTGGTATTCTGGACGGTCTAACAAGTGTCTTGAACATAAAATCTTTGTTGACACCAAATTGTTTGGGATCATCATTCTCAAATCTAATACCATTAATATCATAATATGAAAAATAGTTGAACTAACATCAAAAATTAATGCCCTAAATATCTCTTGCCATCAAACCAGATGGAGTCCCTGTTGCAAGTATAAGGGCGGTTTTAGTACGATTGATTCTAAGAATCGATCCATTTCAAGGTTCCATTGCAATCACCTAAGGGCATAAACAAATTATGTGTCATATGGAACTATGTAATAGGGCGTATCTACATACACCTTTTAATATTGTCAAGAAATTATATAGAAATGTTTTTAGGACCTACCTTTTCATATTGAAAAAAATTAAGGACCTATCTAATTAATAAAAGAATCATCTGGTTTTTAGTTCTATATTCTCTAGTATATGTAAAGATTGTTAGAATTTGGGGTATAGTAAGGCTTGGAATTCTGAGAATTGTGTAAAACACTTTCAGATTAAAGCATATGGGTGGTACTCCCAATATTCTTTAATCGGATAAGACTCGGAGAGACAAGAATTTAGAATGCTTTGATGATAGTTTCGTCTGTACCAAAAAAATGAGACCAAAACCGAATTTATGATCTTTGTCTTAAAACTGTCAGATGACAGTTTTCAAACTGTCATAAACTATAAAAACTGAAATAAAACGGAAGTTTGGACCCCGCCAGGGGCTGCCGCCCCTTGGACCCCGCTCCCAGGGGCGCTGCCCTCGGACCCCCGTTCGTTTAGGGGCTTCGCCCCTAAATGACAGTGTACTTTGAAAACTTGATCAAACTTAAACAAATGTGTACTCCACACCTTCCTTACTTGTTTAATATTTATCAAGATCACCTTTGGTCAACAAAGTAATCCCATTACACTTAAATAATATTGATGATAACAAATCACCAACAAAGATGTTAGCAAACAATTAAATATGGAATTCCTTAAAGTAAATATTGGTATCATTTTGTTTCTTTTGGCTGCAAGTGATGCTTTGGCTACAAGTGATGCACATGGCTGATTTGTAATTCCAAGCGAAAAGCTAAAGAAGGTCAAACAACTAGATTAACTCAAATAGAAGATCAATTCAGTTGAACGCAAAGCCTAACATGAATAATTTTATATATGAAAGTAGATTGAGAAAGGCAAAAGTGATTTACGGAAAAATTTAGGCGAGCTTATGAGCATCTCCACTGCCGTTGTTATTTAAGAATGATCGCTTACGGGAGGGTTGTGCTTCTATGTGCGTTGTGGAATCGTTCCTCAAAACAAAACACTCCTTGTTTTGTTTTTTTCGTGTCACAAGGAAGGCAGTGTGGATTTTATTGAAACTTGTATAATCTTCCGAAGTGTGGTGTTTTGTAAACACGACACATGTACATGGTAGGTGAACGATGGGTACCCTAAGTAAGAGATTGGGTTGAAAACCAAAAAGAAAGCGAGAGTTAGGGTTTTGGGCAGAAGGGCGACATATATATAACATTATAACCATAAAATTAAAAAGCGACGTTTCCAGATGACAGACATAAAAGAAAAGCATTTCGTGTTTTTTCTATTATGACACTAAAACATGACATATTTTTTGTATGTTGTATTTTGGAAAAAAATAACATTTATTTTACAACACATTAGAACCAATATATATCGTAATTCATATATCATGCATTTTTTTAGTAGTGTTAAATGGTGTGCGATATAATTTTTTAAATATATATTTTTTAAAGCATCTTTGCCCCCACTTTATTTTTGTTATTACACTTATTTATAAAATGTGAAAATATAAATGCTCAAATCCAATTTTATTAAAGAAATGAATAATGACATTATAAATTTAGTGAAATAAAGTATGCAATCTTTCACACGTTTTAATTTATATTTTATTACTTTAAGACCAAAGTGCAAATAATGATTACTGAGGTTTGTATTTTTTTTAGGTTTAATTCAAATTTCGAGATTTTTGGTTTCATGATCTTTTTGAACTAGTTTCGTTACGTATTTGGTCTATCACTAAACTAAAATGATTGTAATACCTTTAGGATATTTATTTTCATTTTCCTATCATTTTTTTAAATCTAATAGTTAATTATTTATTTTAATAATTAAAAAAAGAGGGGTCTCTCTCTCTCTCTCTCTCTCTCTCTCTCTCTCTCTCTCTCTCTCTCTCTCTCTCTCTCTCTCGTTTTGCCCTTTTTCCCCCTTGAAATCATCTCCCCTTTACTTTGTACCTTATTTCTTTTTTCCCACCAAAGAAACCTCCACATCCATCACAAACCGCCTAACGCTTCCTCCAATAGGCTGTCCTCGTCAATTTAGTGTAGTTTCTTCTTCAAGATCTGTTTTCTTCAAGGTCTGGTCGACTCAGATTTAGTGTTTTACAACCCAAGACGGTGGCTCTGGTGTCTCATTAAGCTTTCAGAACTACAACGATAGCGATTGTCCGTTGCGTCGTTCTATTCACCAATGTCACTGAAATCATTGAGCTCAAGAAACAAAGCAAAAAACGAGTTGTGAAAGTGTCTCATGTGGCTTGGTCTAATTTACCATGTATTTGGCTCCGTTGCAGGCTCTGATATATTCACCATCATCGGCCTTGAAGTTTGAGACATCGACCCGTCAATTGTCGTGTCATATGTAACGCCCGCAGATCCGGACTAGTCAATTTAGAGACAATAAGCATCAAAAATGAGTTTTTTATGGAAGATTCTTTAGAAGGATTAATCTTAACCAAGTTGTAGTATATGTTACAAGGGTTCCGTACATATAAATAACGCCGAAATCCGAGTTATAACGAAGAAGTTATGACCCGTCGAAGTTTTTCGGCAAAACCGGCACGACACCGGGAGACGTAAATAGAGAATTTACGATATAAGACTTTTTAGCCTTAGTAATATAAACAAAAATCTTAGAATATGTTAAACTGAGAGTGTCCATAAAAAGAACTCCCAAATCTGACTTCGTATGAGGAAGTTATGATTTTTCTAAGATTTAGCATAACAGTAAACAACCCAGAAATTCGAATTTTAGATCGGTCGATTTTCAGCCAAAATAATCTAAATGAGAAATGAAGATATCGTTAATAGGAGTTAAACGATAAAAAGACAGTAAAAAAACGGAGCTCGTATGCGAAAGATATGGACGAAGCTTGGTTCCTACTCTTCGAGCGCGATAAATTCGATACAGTTTTGTAAATCTGAGATAGAATGAGAATTAGCTGACGGCGTCTAAATGAAAGTTGTAGTACTCGTAAATACCAATGCGTGGATATAAAGAACGTCAAAAATGGAGTTCGTATGAACGAGTTACAAATTATAATAACATATTTACGTATTAAAATAAAGTAAAAATTATATATACGTACACATATATATATACAAATGTATATATCATTAGAAAGGTATCGAAGATGCGGTTATTATAAGGCTAGTGTTGAGTACTTTCGACATTAGTTTAGTACAAATATCGTTAATCTATTTAAAATATTATTATGAAGGGGTGTTTAGTCGTTTATATAACTATAAGGTCATTAAGTAATTATGGATGGTAGTTTTTGTAAATTCAATTACTATAAATAAGAGGCTTGGCCTCTCATATTTCTTGCACCATTCTCTTGATTCAAGAGTCTTTCTCTACTTATCCCCCGAACATTTTAGTCCATCGTGATTCGACTTCTCTTTCTATAGTTTTAATATAGTAAGGTGAACGCTGAAGCGTTGCACAAATCTTTCTTAGAAAGATTCAGCGACGAAGTTCTGCCCCTACAGAGTCTGACTCCTAGCTAAAACCCCATTGTAAGTAAGTTATGCTTACCCTATTTTAATAAAGCTTATATTTAAAATTAGTATTGTTATTATGAACTTATAATAAATATTTGAATTATTATTATGACTTATATAAGTGTCGTTATAATATATTTTTAACTACTCTCGGTACGGGGAATCTGATTTAAAGGGCCGCATACTATTGTTGGATTTCAAAAGTGCTATATGCCGAAATGGTCCTGCCCTTTGGTGTTTTATGTCTGGCCCCTGTCTGTACATAATGGTTGGAAAGTTTGTTTAAACACTTATATAATAATAATAATAATAATAATAATAATAATAATAATAATAATAATAATAATAATAATAATAATAACACTAATAATTAGTCACGGTAAATATTAGACTAAAATCTAGTGGTAATAATACTAGGTTTCGTCGAAGGAAATTATTTTAAAGTAAACGAAGCGTTGTCCGAGTACCGAGTCACCACCTTATCAAGTGAGTGCATGGTCCATTTCATCTTATACATAGATATGAAGTATTTTATATAAATTACGTACTATGTGTGCATATTATCTGAATACTTGCTATCTATGATGGATGAATGATTTTATACATGTTTTAAATGATTTAAATATATATTTATTTTATATCAACAAATATGTTGGGATAAAACATAGGTAGATGAAATAGTTGGTGTGTGATGAAATAAAATGATGAGAGATAGGTGATGATAGGAAGGTGATGATAATTAGGTGATGGATAGGTGATGATGAATCAGTGATGTAGGACGAAAGATACTATAACCTTGTCTGACAATTTGGAGATGTAGTCATCTACCAGAGTATAGATGGCGACCACGGACTATTATAGACAACCCCATGGAAACACCAGCAGGTTCACAACCTGTAAGTGTTGAATTACGAGTTCAGACGATGTTGTAACTACGTATTCATGTGATGATACTCTAACCCTTACTATGAATTACGAGTTCAGGCAATGTTGTAACTACGTATTAATGTGATGATACTCTAACCCTTACTATGAATTACAACTTCAGTCGATGTTGTAACTACGTATTCATGCGATGATACTCCAACCCTTACTAGGTGCGTATCGAGGGAGTAATCAACGAACCATTATTGTATGTGTGATGTAGGCGATGATCCGTAGGGAAAGTCCTTAGGAATGAACATACAAGGAAATGAGATGCAAAGAGATGAGAGGTAAATACGATATATGAGATGAACCTTAAGGTAATACTTTAGGGAATATCAAATGAAGAAAATGAGGATGAGTAATCGGGTTAATTGTTTGACATGTATTATGTGAAGAAACAAGTTAATTATATTATTGTGGGTTGAAAACCCTATGTACTCACTAGGTTTCCCAACCTGACCCACTCTATTTATTTGTATCACAGGTGTTGATATGAAGTTACATTACACTGAGAGATTAAGGAGATGTAAATCACTAATGATAATGAATGTAAGTTCTGTTTATGCTTATGTTTCTATATTGACGATGACATCCCAATATTTTAAAATAAATAAAAAGTACATTTCTTTGGAAATGCTTTGATAACGTATTTATCATGTTTTTCTGGGAACAAATTCCGCAACATTTTTATAAAGAAGGTACTCTGATTTTTATAAAGCATAAACATAATCGGTCTTTTCTGGCCATGAAAATGGGGATGTCACATTATATGCTCTTTCTGGCTTATCTAGGTTTGTTTCATATCAAAAATCAAAGGTTATGGGTCATATATGTTTGGTCTGCAACTTAACTAGAACAAGTTTTGGATATGGAGAACATGTTTTTGGAGATGAAAAACATATGCAATAGGTTTTGGAGATGGAGAACAAGTTTTTGCAGACGAAACACATATGCCACATGTTAGATATGAAGAACAGGTCTGGAAAATCGATTTTTTTTTTCAGTATTTCTAAGAACTCTTTTTGCAAACTCTATTCATTCTTAAGTTAAAGCTAGATTTGGCAAACTTGATTTCAGATTCAGTTTTGGGTTAATATATGGATTCAAATTCGATGTTTGGTTTTTTTGATAAACTATCTTTGGGTTTTACACACACTTTCAGAGATAGATAGAGAGAGGGGGGGGGGGGGGGGGGGGGGAGCCCCTCTTTATTTGTTTTTACTTTTAAATTTTTAAATAAAAGGGAAAAATGTTCAAGAAAATAAAAAAAAACAACTTAAAATGGTAGATTAGTCTTTTCAAGTTTAAGATGGACTAATTCCACAAGCAAACTACCTCAAAAAGATCATGAAGCCAAAAAAGTCAAAGTTTGAACTAAACTTTAAAAAAATGCATAGCACAATGACCATTTTTACAGTTTTGTCTCACTTTAATTTTATATGTTACTTTTAAAATGTGAAATAAAATTTAATATGAGATTAAAAATAAATCGTTTTAAACTTACATTCTAAAAAAATGTAAAAATAAAACATGGTTCGAGATGCTCTTAAATTAAGTGATACTGATAATATTCTCTTACAATTAGGTCTGACAAATGTGTTGTGTCGTGTCAATCCATTTATTTTCGTATCGTTTTTCGTGTTGGGTTTCGAGTTAAGGTTTAAACATTTTAAATATGTTGTGTCATGTCATATTTAAACCTTTTAGATGTTGGAAAGTAGGAGATGATGATATTAAAAAGAAAAAGTGAAACACTAGGGTTAGAAGGTGGAATGACAAAATTAATAGTAAGTTTAGAAGGCAAAATGAAACTAATTAGAGCTTGGGAACAAACAAGATATATGGCGAGGAAGAGTAAAATAAGTCAATTTGAAAATTTTAATTTTAATTTTAGTTCGTAAGTTTGGCAGCCCACTATAAGTCTATAATATATAATACATATATAAAAATATGAGATTTATAAAAAAATGATATATATATATATATATATATATATATATATATATATATATATATATATATATATATATATATATATTGTAACACCGAAAATTTCAACAAATTTTTCATTTAAAAATAATCGTTTAATTCTTAGAAACACTTGTTTAAAATCTCATTCATAATCGAATTACAAAACATGACTCCATTTCACTTGTATAGAAAACCAGGATCCTCAAAACATGACTCTTTCTCTGGTGTGTACAATCAAGTCGGTGCCGTCCTGTGATCCTGAAAGAAACTTGAAACACATACATAAACAAACACTGTAAGAACGAAGCTTAGTGAGTTCCCCAAAATACCACACACAACACATATTAGCCACTCGAGGCTATAACTCTGTGGGTCCGTGGACCCTGCTCTGTGAACCCTCTGGTTCTAACTCTGTGAACCTTCCGGTTCTAACTCTAGGAACCCTCCGGTTCCAACTCTGAAAACATGCACAGCATAAATCACATAGAAATAATACAGTACAACACATAACATACATAGCATACAAATACTCTGTCACATAACTCTGGTTACCTACTCAAGGTAAAGTATAGTGAGAAGACTCACCTGGCAAGCAGAAAGCAGATATCCCCACACTTAAATCTCGAACTCGCCGCCGCCTAACACGTAAGGCATATACTCTCATGAATATAACTCTCGAGACTAGAATCAACCCTCTCATGGCACCCTCTTAAGGGTAAAAGACTATTTTACCCCTCTCTTGGCCCAAAGGCCACATCGCTGACCAAGCCCTAAAAGACAATGGTCAACTCTTGGTCAAAGTCAAAGTCAACCCTCCTGGTTGACCCTGCTCGCCGAGTCAACCCGTCGACTCGTCGAGTCCCCATGCTTAGAACTTCCCCAATCCGCGACTCAACTCACCGAGTCACCCCGAGACTCGCCGAGTCCCACAACTCTGAGTCCACTCGCACACAACTCACCGAGTCATCCCTTGACTCGCCGATTCTCGACTCAACCAGAAAATATTGGGACTCTTCGACAAGACTCGCTGAGTCCAATAGCAGACTCGCCGAGTCTAAGGCTATCATCAACCTACTCGCCGAGTTATTCATACAACTCGCCGAGTTCCAGGCCATCTTCATCCAACTCGCCGAGTTGTTCTTCCAACTCGTCGAGTTCCAGCTCATCTTCAAGCAACTCGTCGAGTCCACCCATGTGACTCGTCAAGTACCACCGATCTAAATCCAAACAGAAGCACTCCAGGCCATGCAATTGATCCAAAACATAGATCTAGCCTCCTACAACTCATCCATCACGTAAAGTGGCAAACTTTACGTGAATCCAAAGAGATCTATGCATTTTCACTCTAGGGTTTGGGTTTGGGACAAAATAGCTCCATCAACCACTCACAAACAGGGACTTTCATGCATTCCAACCCTTCTCCATTCCAGATCTGAGGTGGCAACCTCAGATCTGACCTTTAAACTCCAATACATCCAAGGATATGGTCTCTAACACCCCCAAAATGATGCATCTAAGATATAGCAGCTCAAAAACGAGATATTACCTTAAAGGAACTCCCCAACTGCAATGAAACTCGAATCCAAGCAAGGCCCCTTTGCTCCAAGCCTCTTCTTCTCTAAGATCTCTTCAACAACCACCTCTCCAAGCTCCAATTTGCTCAACAATTAGGTTCCTCCACGGAATTAGGGTTTCTGGGACTCATGGGGGTGATAAGGAGGCTGGGAAGGAAACATAATGTTCTTTATATAGGGCTCAACCCCGAGAATTAGGGTTTTCTCCACTCAGCGCCTACTCGCCGAGTCCATCTCATTGACTCGCCGAGTCGGCTACTTAAAACGCGGCTAAATCGCGACTCTACTCGCCGAGTCACTCTTTCCCAATTTACTCTTTTAGCCCTTCAACTCTACTCTTGATATTTCGGGATGTTATATATATATATATATATATATATATATATATATATATATAGAGAGAGAGAGAGAGAGAGAGAGAGGTCGGATTCGAGTTATCTTCAAGTTGAAAGTTTTGACCAAAGCTTCACCCGTTTAATTATCATGTCGTGTTATTTCAATCCGTTTACTTAAACGTGTTGAAATCTCTTACCAAAACCCGCTAATTTTTATTAAATCCATATACTATTATCGTGTGATGTCAAGTTTTACCTGGTCTACTTATTTGAGAAAACATGGATATATATAAAAAAGCACAACACAAAATAGTAATGGATTTGTGGCTAGTGCTTGCGACGCTGACACCTTATACCTTTTAATATAATAAGCTTTTATAAAAAAAACACATGACGTACAAATAAAGTCCAAAAAACCGCGTGTGAACACAACCCCGGTTTGCCAGCTCATCACTAAAGCTCTCTAATAGTAGCGTCTCAATAACCACGTGCGCCTTTCAGGAGATTCGTCGTATTCAAACCCGTGTGTCAACAGTGTCTTAGCTGGTAGTCATGTCAACACCCCCTTCGTATAAATACTTTGACCTTCTTATCTCAAACTCAAATTTTCAAAACCATTCAGGATTTATTTTCTCTCTCTAGAAAACAACATGCAGAGAATGATCAAGATACCCAAGGAAGAAACAACAACCACCGCCGCCAACCGCCACCAACAACCACCGTGGGGCCGGCTTACAAATGATGAAGAAGCTCTGGTAATGGTTAATGCGTTGAAGAATGTTATAATGGGAGGTACTTCGGAGTGTAGGAGTAGTACTTTTGATTATCAAAATGGATATGATTCGAGGTTGTTCTCGGCGATTGAGTACGCCACCCCCACCACCACCGCAACTGGGTGTTCTGTTCCAGTGGCGCCGGTCTCTGTTCCAGATACTTGTTCGGTTTGCAGGATTAATGGGTGTCTCGGGTGTACTTATTTTGCTGACGATATGAACTTGAATGTAAACGCTAGTGTTAGTGGTGGTGGCGGTGGAGTTGGTGGTCCGATTAAGAAAAAGAAGAAGAATTACAGAGGAGTGAGGCAGCGGCCATGGGGGAAATGGGCGGCGGAGATACGGGATCCACGTAAAGCAGCTCGCGTCTGGTTAGGGACGTTTGAGACGGCGGAGGCGGCAGCTCGAGCTTACGACAGAGCCGCCATTGAATTCAGGGGACCCAGAGCGAAGCTTAATTTCTCATTCGCAGACTATACAACATCGTCATTGCCGGAAAATAATCAGCCGGCGGTGCCACTGAGAGCTGCGAATTCATCAAGAAAGAAAGCGGAAGTCAACAATGGCCGGAAATTTGAATTGGATAGAGAGACGAAGGTGATGGAGAAGAAACCTGTTATAGAAAACGAGTTTTTGGGTGCAATATTTGAAGACGAAGATATTCAAGATTGGATGATAATGTTGGATTTTAACGGCGATTCTTCTGATTCGACACTTAGTGGAACTGTTTATAGCGTTTAATTATAGTTTGACTATAAAATTGGTGAAACTTCATGCTTGAAAAAAGTATTCTTTCTGATCATTAATGTGATAGTCACTATTTTGTTCGAAAAGATATTTGAATGTAATTTCTCCAGATTTTAAAAAAGGAGATCATGTTTATTACTTCACTAACTTGTTTCAAGAAATCCGTTTACATATCATAATTCTGCAACTTGAGATAAAAAATAAAAATAAAAAGAGAATGAAATATCCATAAGAATGGTGTTAGTTATGTGACATTTAATAAGTTTATAGTTTCTTTTTACTAGTTATAAAACTAATCATCAATTTTACAATTAGAATTAATAGAGTTGCCAGTTTAGGATTGTAAAAAATAAAAATATATATTATTTCAAAATTGTAAAAATAGTTTCACAATTCCAAATAAATTTAATCAAAATATCTTATTAACGTCTCTAGATAAGATGGCTGGTGGAATAAGGTCTAGGCTCCCCATAGGTGAGATCTCAAGTTCAATTATTTGAAATTTTAATTAGGGGTTGTCCGGTATGAGGTGATACAGTGTTGAGACGTCTCTGTATCTTTATCAAAATAGTAAACCACCTCTGTGGAAGACTATAATAAAAAAAACAAAAAGAAATACTCTTAAAAACAATATTATTGACTTCAAAAATATTGTTGTGAGGAAATTTTGATTTTTTTTTGAAATATTGCAACTAATGATTACGAAATTGATAATCATTTTTGTGGTTGTTGAAAAAGATGAAAAAAAATTGTTACATGCATAATAAAGTAGTAATTAGTTTTATAATTAGTAATTACCCTAATAACGAGTATTTATCAATTAATTAATTAAGAAATTAAATATTCTTCTATTTTTGTTCCTAAAATTGTCCTATCCAATTAAATGATGATATGTGTCATATTAATATATTAAAATATCATTTAATGAACATTAAATGTTACACATGTCAATATTAATTGGGTAGGAGGATTTGTAGTAACAAAAAATATGAGAATATTTAATTTATCTAATTAATATTGTGAAGAAAAATAACGACAAATTTATTAAAAAAGGGTTGACGAGTTAAAATAAAGATGATAAATTTCAATCCTATCCGGTCATTTTAATTAAGAGAAATTAAATATTTTTTTATATTTTATTCCTATTTATCCCTCTAACATATCAAATGATGACAAGTTGGTAAAAAAAAATAAATAGGATTAAAATGAAAGAAAACATGTAATTTCTCTAGGTCAGATAGATTTAACATGTTTAATTAAATAGTGGCTAAAAATCTTCTGGCTAAAAATCTTCCAACCCCTATTTTTGATTGGGTTGGTGGGCAGCTTATATTGTTGTTAGCAAACTTATTTATGTAATCATTGGAATACTCATGACAAACTAGATACTAGAATTCAATAAATTAAATAGACTGCTTGAGAAATCCAATAAAAGAAGCTTTCAATGTGGACCATTAATAATGCATGTGACCGACACTAAATCTGACTGCCAAATATAGACGATTAACCAAATTGATCACACGATAAAGGCCTCGATCAAATGTCAAAACTTATAAACACTAGAGTACATGTGTTCTTGAATGCAAAGTACAATGGCCTACCAATAGGAATTTCTACTAAGAAATAGTCTCGACCACAAAATATGCAAAAACATAGGAACTCGGATAAGAATTGTTTGAAACATTATTTTGTATATTTCCAAATGTAGGAACTTTTTATTCCACTTGTGGGGGAGGCTATATTTAGTAAGGATGATGAGATTTTAATTTGGTAGTGTATGTTTGGTCCCTGATAATTTAAAAGTGCAAGGTCAATTTTATTAATATCACAAAGTTTCAGACATGTATGTATGTTCTAAATAAAATTTATGACATAAAAGTAAGAATTTGTTATAAGTTATAAATACCTAATTTATATCGGTGATTTAATCATTCTACATCAATAAATAGAGAAAAACACATATTTTCCACGAGCATAAATTGCAGTTGGCTAGCTAATTTATTATGTGGTGCATTTAGAATTGAAACATGTTATTCTGTTACAGTAGTTATAGTACAAGCAACCACTAAGGAGAAAAAAACCTAATTTCAATTTCAGTTGCCAGGTACCCTTTTGACTATATTTAGTTATTATTTTACTTTTATATAATAAAAAAAGGTTTTATTTTCAATAAAATTGGTCTTAAACGGAAATTGTTAGGCATACCTAACATTTGTTTGAAGGAAGCTATATGAGAACATTTATTTCAAGGTATTTCACTTCATAATGATGGTCCTCTTTTATCCCATCTTCTTTAGCTGGATGATCTGACTTTCATATGTAGATGGTCGGAGTAAAATTGTATAAATCTTTATTGAATTCTAAGATGTTTTCATATAACTTCCGGTTTAAAAGTCAATCTCCATAAAAGCAAGTCTTTGGCATGGGAGTTAAAAATCGTGAGCTTGATCGCCTTGCTAGTATCATTGTTTGTGAGTCTGCAAATTTCTTGTTTACTTATATTGGGCTCCCTATCGGAGCTAATACAAAGCTTGCCTCTAACTGGAGACCCGTTGTGGAGAAGTTTTACATCAAGATTGTCGAAAGTGAAAAACAAACACCCTTTCCTTTGGTGGGAGACTTACACCTACTAAGTTCGGTTTGGGTAGTCACCCTCTATTTTACTTGTCCGTATTCAAGCATCCGAAGAAGATCGCTGATTTATTGGAGAGAATTAGAAGCAAATTTCTTTGGGGAGGCAAAGGAGATAATAGAAAAAATTCATTGGGTGGCTTGGAGTATGTTGGTCTAGCTGAAAAATGTGATCTTGGCATTGGTTGCCTTTGAACCATGAATGTTGCTTTTCGAGCCAAGTGGCTGCGACGCTTAAAATGTGAAGCTAATACCCTTTGGTCATTATGAATTAGAGCTCTACATCGTATTTACGACATTGATGGTAAACCTTTAGCGAAATACGGGATTCCAAGGACTTGGCTTTCTATTTCAATGAATAATGTGAAGCTCGAAGAGTGGAATATTTCTCTCAATAATTTGTTTGACAGAAGGATGGGGGTTGGGGATAATACATATTTTTGGAAAGACATTTGGTTTGGAAACATGGCCCTTAAAGACGTTTTCCCAAAGCTTTACTTGATTGAGAATCAAAAAAAAAAAAAAAACTACAAGGTTGCTAATAGAGTTCGAAATTCAGACTCGGATAGGCAGTACTGGAAAAGAAATCTAGAAGGGGTGTTGAATCATTACAACTTGATGCGTTGAATGAATTGGTTGTTGGGCTTCATCTTACGACAGCTCTTGATACATGGTGTTGGAAAGCTAACAATCATGGTAGCTTCTCTATGAATTCGTTAAAGGAATTGATGGATAATGTGGTGATTAGTGATGGTTCTATCGTCTTCCACTGGGTCAGTTGAGTCCCTATGAGACCAATTTTTTGTATGCCGAAGTTTGCTAAACATGATCCCTATTTCCACGAACCTCGCGTTAAGAGGGGTTATTTTACCATCTACCTCCTGTCATTTTCTTCGGACTAATGTTGAGGACTTGTAACATCTTTTCATTAGTTTTCATTTGCAATACTTTTTTTTTCGTAACCAGGTATCACTTCAGAAGATATAAAATGATATGATCCGAGTAGGTGAAATAAAGCATAAAGTTGCTTTAAATTTGATTTTGTTTAGCAAAATGGATTTGAGAATGGAGTTTGTATAAAGATCGTCGAAAATGGAGTTTGTATGAGAAAGTTATGACCATTTGAAGTTTAGATGAAAGTACGTTGCTATTTTGAGAAAGTCAATGGAAGTCAAAGTCAACGGTAAACTTTTAACCACCACGATGTGGTTGTATGTTTTCCACGACATGGCAATGAGTGGATCATCAATACACATTTCAACTGGAGAACGAAACATGGTGAGATAAAGTTTATTCAATCACCACGACATGGCAATAGATGTACAACGATGTAGAATGATGCAAGTCACTGGGACACTTGGCGTTAGAGTGTGACACAAAATACAATGGCCATTGCAGAGAATAAATATATATGATTCTCCTATCATTTGAGAGAGTTTTAGCATGTAGGATCGGAGATTTTGCTCGAGAGTCATTTGTAGGAGATTACTACAGGAAAGTTATACCATTGTATGGATGATATGGAATCGAGTTAAAGGATACAGTAACATATTTTTTACCCGTTATTATGTGATTTATATGATTTATTATGGGAGTTAGAGCTTAATCTTTGAGGTTTAAGCAACTATTTCATGAACAACGATCCTAAATGACAACATTTTGGCGTAATCAACAAAAGATTCGAAATCTTTGGTGAGTCTCTCCATTGGATCTATTTCTTTTCTTTCCGAATTCGTTGATCCAATTAAAATTTTCAATTTATCTCGCCCAATATTAAGCCCAAATTCATTTCATTTTGATTCAATTTCTTTTGGCCCAAATTACAATATGATATTGTTCATTGTTCATGACAATTATCTGACCCCAAATTGATTTATCTGATCTTTTCCTATCGATTATCTTTCACTATACGAATCCTCAATCTCATATTAATCGATCAAATAACTCAAATTAAGTTCTTGATTTTCGATCATTCTTGCTTATTAACTCTCTTGATCGATTTAAGCTGATTAATGATCATCTCTTTGCTTCTTGTGATTTTGTGATTCATTGATCGATCAATTTCATCAGATAATCGGAATATCAGAATCACATTTTGATTTCTGGACCAATCAATGTTGAAGATAGAGATCAATAGTTGTTTGATTGAAATTGAAATTGATGAACATGTGAAGAACAATGAAAGAACAGATGAATATCAAGATGATTTAGGATGACCATTGTTGAATCGGTGTATTTGATCAGAAAATCAATTGGAGAACATGATTTTGATGTTTGAGGAAGCTTAGTATCGATGCAGTTGAATATGTGTATCGGTCAAAATTAGTATATGAGAAGTCAAAATTAATGGCTTCACAGTTCGGAATTGAAGGTCTGATAATTGGAACTGCTGCTTCACAGTGTTTGTTCTAAAAATTAAAATTGGGTTCACTGGTCAACAAACGATTTATCCTAGTCAAAAATGTGTGCGAAGGATTGAAATTGAATTTGTTTTCGCTAGTCAACAAATGAATTATCTCGGTCAAAAATGTGTGTGAAGAAGGATTGAATTTGAATTTGTATTTTCGTCTCGTTCATGCGATTGTCAAACTAGGAAGTCAAAATTAGAATGCAAATTGTTAGTTTTGGATGAAGTACTCATCTGCGATGGTGATCGGACCGATGGAAGTCGAAATTGCAAAGGTTTCGTTGTTTGAATCTTGAAATTGGAATATATTGAGTATTTCGTTTTCGGAACAAGGTCTTCACAGTTCATGTTGATCTCACATTTAAAGCTTCACATTTGGCTTTTTGGAGTTTCAAAACAATGGACTTGCAATTTAGTGTTTAGTGTTTCTCATATTTTATGGTGTCGTATATGAAATGGGTTCCGAACGAGTCTCGCATTTTGTGTGTATAACTCACAAGTACTCTCGTTCTTGCAACAGTCTTGGAATTGGAACATTGGATTCGTATACATCTCGCATATGAAGTGGTCTCATAGATTGCTTTTGATCTCACATTTGGAACTGGCTTCGCATTTGTTTTGAGTCTTGCATTTTGAGTGTATGATTCTTAATCAGAACAGAAGACTCGTAATTGATCTAGGTATATGTATCACAATGAATGCTTGTTTAGTACACAATCAGAATAAACCAGATCAAAGATTAAATGTCCGACATCAATTATGGGAAGATGACGGTTCGACATTGGTTGTGTAACATCCATAAAATTCAGGAAAATTTGTAAACTTTTGAATCCAGTCCACAAATCCTCATTGGTTACAAAAATTAATTTTCAAAACATGTTTAATATCAGAGTTTTCCAAAAATCATAAAACAAAACACGAGGAGGTGCACGATCACGCCTTTGCCTTCCTGCGATCATCCGAGGTACCTAAAACATAACCCAAAACTGTAAGCCTGAACCTTAGAGAGTTCCCCCAAAATACCAACACATCACATATTCATAATAATAACACTAAAAAAACATGCATATAGAACCATCAGTCTGACTGGAACACCCCACAGGCCTACAGACTATCTGGACCGCTCACCGAACCTTCAGCATGACTGGACCGCCTCACCGGGCCTTCAGGCTATTTGGACCGTTCTCCGGTCCTTTGGCCTGATTGGTACACCCCATTGGACTTCATTCTATTCAGGACGCCCTAGGTATGTTGGCCTTCAACACAAAACAAGACCGCCTCAACCCAACCACACATACACCATGTTGACACACACACACACACACACACACACACACATATATATATATATATATATATATATATATATATATATATATATATATATATATATATATAACAGACAAGCATACAAATAACCATCTAATAAATGTAACATCCTGATTTCCAAGAATGAGATTTAGGGATTTCATGGAATTCAGGAAGTCTACTCGACGGTTTGGAGGCTCTAACTCGCCGTGTAGAGTTTTAGTCATCCTACGTGATTTGTGTGGTCTACTCGACGAGTCAGAGGACCCCGACTCAATGAGTAGAAGCTGGAAGATGAAACTCTAATTTTCAGGGTTTTGCAACATATTTAAAGGGTCATTAGCCTCCCTCAGCCTCCCTTACCATCCCTCTTGAGCTCAAAAAAACCCTAATCTCGCCTACTCTCCATTTTTGTGTGTGAAGAAGCTTAGAAGGTGGTTTTTGTGAAGATGGCTTGAAATCTAAGAAGCTTGGAGCAACGAGAAGCTTTTGGTTCTGACTCTAATTCATCTTGGCATCATTTTGAAGGTAACAAGCCGTTACATTGACTTATATTTAGCTAGATCTCTCCATGTAAAGGTTTAGGGCCATTTTCTAGTTGGTTGTGGGTTATTTCAAGTATTGGGCATGATCTGAAGCTGTAACTTCAGATCTGGACTCCTCAAAGTCCCTATAGTCATATAGTTATCAGATTTAGCAAGCTTTGGCCCTTCTCTTTGGGTTAAACCTTTCATTTAGCTTGGTTTTGGCATTTAGGACCATGCATGTATGTAAAGTTTGCAATTTTACATGGAAACCATGCCCTAGGAGGTTTGATTTGAAATTTGGAGCTTTGGGGTAGCTTAAAATCGTCTGAATGAGAAATGGACTGAATGGACTCGACGAGTTGCATGGTCAACTCAACGAGTCGGATGAAGATTGGTCATGGTAGGTTTTTGCATAGACTCGGCGAGTCAGTGAGACGACTCAACAAGTCTGTTAGTGTTTTCCCAACATTTAGACACGCATGGACTGGACAACGTCTCTGGAAACTCAGCGAGTCAACTAGGGTTTTCACGATTTCTCGAATTCTGGAAGGAATCGACGAGTCAGTGAGCTGCACTCGACGAGTTGGGTCAACATGGACTGTTGAACTTAATCGTAGACTTTGACTTTGACCAAGAGTTGACCAGTTTGACTTCTAGGGTTATTTTAGTAATTTGGGATTTTATGGAAGTGGATCATTAGTGGATGTAGGTGTAGGAGTTGGAGCTGTATTTGGAGGAGTTTAATATTATCATTCCGAGCTACTTGTGAGGTGAGTTGTCCTCACTATACTAGCATGGTCGAAGGCACCAATACCGACCCTTTTCGGATTTGTATACGGGTTTATTGCATGAGATGCTTATTGATTTACATCCTGGTAGTTAGGATGGTGATATGCTTAGTGACCTGGTTAGGTCTGTATCCTGGTATATAAGATAATGTTACATTTGAGACCCATTAGGTCGATATCCTGGTATATAGGATAATGTTATGTTAGTGATCGGTTAGGTTGGTATCCTGGTTATAGGATGTTGCTATGACTAGTGATCTGTTATATTGGTTTGACTGTTATATACATGCTAACGTATGACATTTATGTGCACATGATTGTTTGAGTGGGTGAACAAATCTGGATAATGCTCCCGCATCTCAGCCTCCGGCTCCCATTTCCGCTCGTATCCCATCTGGTGCTGTCATCGTACCTTTACCAAAGGTACTTCCTTGCTATGCAAAACCTTTACCTTCCTTTCCAGGATAGCCACCGGCCTCTCAACATAGTTCAGGCACTCATCAACCTGAATATCATCCAAGGAAACCACTACATCCTTATCTAATACACACTTTCGCAGTTGCGAAACATGGAAAGTGTTGTGAATCTGACTGAGCTCCTCAGGAAAATCTAATCTGTAAGCAACCTTGTCAACCCTGAAGATCACTTGAAATGGCACAAGAAACTGGGGACCCAAGCCTCTTCCTGAAGCGTATCACACATTTCCAAGGCGAGACCTTTAGTAATACCATATCGCCGACTTGAAACTCCAACTCGGATTGGCGCCGATCGGCATAGCTCTTCTGCCAACTCTAAGCGGTCTGAAGTCTCTGCATGATCTGCTGAATAAGCTTTATGGTCTGAAGGACCACTTCGGTCTGTCCCATAACCCTGTGACCAACCTCTCCCAACAAACTGGGGTATGACACCTTCGCCCATACAAGAGCTCGAAAGGCGGAGCACCAACACTAGAGTGATAATTGTTGTTGTAGGAGAACTCCGAAATAGGTAGGTAGGAGTCCTAGCTCCCACCAAAATCGATAACACAGGCCCACAACATATTCTCAAGGGTTTGTATCATCCGCTCATTCTAGTTTTCAGTCTTCAGATGATAAGCAGTGCTAAAGTGCAACCTCGTGCCCAGTTCCTCATGGAATTTCTGCCAAAAATGGGAGGTGAACCGAACATCACGGTCTGAAACAATGCAAACAGGAACCCCATGGTGAGCAACAATCTCGTGAACATACACATCGGCCAACTTCTCGGCCGAAGAAATCTCTCGAATCACCAGAAAGTGGGCACACTTGGTCAATCGATCCACGATGACCCATATAGCATCAAAACCCTTTCCGTCCTCGGCAACATGGTGATAAAATCCATCAAAAATTGCTCCCATTTCCACATGAGAACCTCCAGAGGCAGCATCTTGTCATGCGGCCTCTGATGCTCAGCCTTGACCATCCTGCAGATCATGCATCTCTCCACATACCAGGCTATCTCTCTCTTCATACACAGCCACCAGTAGCTCAATCTCAAATCCCGGTACATCTTGGTGGCCCCTTGGTCAATCCCAAAAGCAGGGAATCCACTGATATCCTCATACACAACACCCTATCTAAAGACCCAACCGACTAGTGCCTCAAAGCATCTGCTACAACATTCACTTTACCCAGATGGTAAAGGATCTCGCAGTCATAATCTTTGACTACATCCAACCACCTGTGCTGCCTCAGACTCATGTGATTCGTTTGGATACTACAACGGAACCCATATAGATAGTGCCTCCAAATCTTGAGGGTAAAAACCACTGCCCCTAACTCTAGATCATGCATGGGATATCGCGTACTACGGCGAAGCATAAGCTATCACCTGTCCTCTTTACATGAGGCCCGCCCCCAAACCAGTGATGGATGCATCACATAATACCACAGAATCCTCAATTCCCTCCAGGATGGTTAATATTAGGGCCTCGCATAATCTCCACCGAAGAGTCTCAAATGTCGATTGCTGCTAAGGGGCCCCATCGGAAATCCATCACCTTCCTCGTCAGACGATTGACTTACTGCAATCTTGGAGAAATATTGAATGAATCTTCAATAGTACCCTGCCAAACCCAAGAAACTCCTGATATCCAAGGTCGATTTTGGAACCTCCCACTGCATCACGACCTCGATCTTGGCCAGATCGAACAATATCCCATCATGGTTAACAAGGCATCCAAGGAACTAAACCTCTCATAACCAAAAATTGCCCTTTGAGAACTTAGCATAAAGCCGTTCTCACCTCAAACCCCCAGAAGTTCATGAAGATGCTCCTCATGCTGCTCTCTGTTCTTGGAATACACCAATATATCATCAGTAAACACAATAACAGAATGACCAAGCATTGGCCTGCAATCCCAATTCATCAAATCCATAAACATTTCAGGAGCATTGGTGAGCCCCAATGGCATCACCACGAACTCATAATGCCCATAACGAGTTTGGAACTCGGTCTTATCCACGTCATCCTCTCTCACTCTAACCTGATGATACCTAGACCTCAAATCTATCTCGGAGAACCAAGATGCACCCTACAACTGATCAAAGAGGTCATCAATATGCAGGATGGGATAACAGTTCTTCGCCATTAGCTTGTTCAACTCCCGGTAATCAATGCACATCTATTGTGAACCATCCTTCTTCTTGACGAACAAAATTGGCGCTCCCCCTGGAGAACTGTTCAGCCTAATGAACTGCTTGCCTAGCAGCTCCTGCAACTGAGATGACAACTCCTGCATCTTAGGAGGTGCCAACCGGTACAACGCCTTGGCAATAGGGGTCGCACCTAGAGAAAGGTAGATCCTTAACTTTGACGTGTCTCTCGGGAGGCACACTAGGTAACTTCTCCAGAAACACATCTGCGAACTCCCTGACAACCAGGACCGCTGATACTGAAGTCTAATTCCCAACACGCGTATCCACCATATAAGCCAAGTAGCCTGCACACATATGTTGAATATACTGTTGAGCCCTAGTTGTAGTACAAAAACCTGAACCCATCCTTGTGACTTCTCCATAGATAACCAGTTATCTCCCACTTGGGGTTCAAACTACCATACGCTGGCCCTCACAATAAATCATAGCACCGAACTGACTCAATAAATCCATACCCACAATTACGCAAATGTCCCTCATGGGAATAGGGATCAGATCGATCGGATAAGGCACCCCAAAGATCTCCAGAACACAACCTTGATACACTGAAGATGCAAAAACCTCGTGTTCGTTGGCGATAGAAATTCACAACGGACACTCTAACTCCTCAATGGGCATATCAAACTCTCTACTGAACAATCGAGACACAAAGAATCGACTCGCACCCGAGTCAAAAAATACTAGGTCATGCAAAGAGTTCACAAGGAACGTACCAGTCACAACATCTGGATTTGGTCTGGCCTCCTCGGCAGTGAGCTGGAAAGCGTGACCTCGAGCCCTCGGGGCTGCATCCTCCCCTGGCTCCCATCTGTGATCCTCAAAGTAGTTGGCGTCGGGGCCTTCTCCGGCGTTGTGATGAGCAATGGACAATTGTCCTTTATATGTCCAACCTGATCACAATGTTAGCAAATCCTGGTTCTTAAAGCTTAGGATAGCTGATGGAAATCCCTCGCATAATGCCCCTCCTTGCCACATTTGTGGCACCCACCTCCTGATCGACAAGCCTATCATGAACCTTACCGCACTTTCCAAAAGGGCGGCCTCTCTAACCCCCAAATCTAGAATCAGTGGTATTGAACCGCTTCGGTGCTAACAACGACTACGCTGGGGCCAGTCTCTGCTCTCTCATCTGTAACTCTATCTCAAACTCACGCTGCCTGGCGACCTCCTACATCTCCAAAAAAGAATCATATCGTTGGGTAGAAACAAACTGCTTGATATCCTTCTTGAGTATGCTCAAGTAACGGTTCATCTGAGCCTACTCCGAAGCAAACTCATGGCAGAACATGGCCCGCTCAGTATACATCCTGCTGATCTCCGTCACCGACTTTGTCCCCTGCCTCAGGTCCAAAAACTCCTAGGCCAACCTCTCGCACTCCACCCGCGACACATATGTAGTATGAAAAATCTCTAAGAACTGCTCCCAAGATACAAGTGCTCTCTGCTCAGCAGAATACGATCCTGTAATAAGTCTCCAACAATCCTTCCCTCCGGACCTCAAGAGGTTCAGAGCGCACCCGAACTTCTGGTAAGCTATGCAAGAGCAGGTGAAAAATCATCCCTTAACATCAGATAGCCACCTCATGGATATGATTGGGTCCTAAACTCCATCAAAAGTCTAGGGCTTCGTATTGTCGAAGTCCCAATACTGAAAAACTCGCCCAACACCAATTCCAACTGCCACGATGACTGCGGTGGCTGCATCACCAGCAGCCTTAGACAAAGCAACATATTTGTCATCAAAGAACTCCATCATCGCGGTCTTGATAGGCCCAAAAAGCTCCGGTATCTGACTGTGGAAAATAGCCACAAGCTCCTCATGAAGGATCTCCTTGATCCTGTCATCAGACACAGTTGGCCCACCCTGACTGCCAACTCTTGATCTCGATCCATATCCAGTCTCACATCGTCTCGTTATCACCATACTAAAAGTATACCCGAGAGATTTTAGATACACACATATCATAACATGGGAACCAAATCCCAACAAAGCCCTAGGGGTTCCGACTTCCTTGCTACGCATATGGGTCCTACACTTTCAGTAGTACGAACTAATACTACCATCAACACCTACCCATATTTGTCTCGAGGATCATCACAACAACCCTAACAATACACATTGGTATGCACACACACGTAATCCTCACACCCTATGGGAAGGCTACACATCTCGAAACTGGTCAGCTAACCCCACACAACCCATCCTACCACTAACTGCCATACGACCCTCAACTGTTGCCAAATGACTATCACATGAATATAATCACATGCTGCACAGTTTAAACAATCTTAGGCTAAAAGATTCATTTAAACCATGTAGTATGTTACTTAGCGTATCCATTCAATATCTAGTTCACATGCAAAAGAGTCATACACAACAATCAATCAAGGATTCTATAAGAGATAACGCATTATATATTAGGTAATTCTATCATACAGTTCCTGAAGATCCCTATCCTAACACTAGAATGTTGTTCTAACATATCAAAACATAAACTCAAATAATTGTGTTGTAATTTAGGGTCTACTTACTGGCTCCGGATGATCGTACACGTTGCATCCTCCTTGATTATTTTGAAAACTATTTCATAATTGTTTGAAAAATCTTTTTCCTTAGTTTGAGACATGATTCACATGAATGTTTCATCCAATTCACTCAAACCAAGGCTCTGATACCAACTTGTAACATCCATAAAATTTAGGGAAAATTTATAACTTTTAAATCCAATTCACAAATCCTCATTGTTTACAAAATTAGTTTTCAAAATATGTTTAATATCAAAGTTTTCTCAAAATCGTAAAACAAAACACGAGGAGGTGCACGATCAAGCCTTTGCCTTCCCGCGATCATTTGAGGTACCTAAAACATAACCCAAAATTGTAAGCCCGAAACTTTGTAAGTTCCCCCACAATACCAACACATCACATAATCATAATAATAATAGTAAACAACATGCACACAAAGCCTTTAGTCTGAATGGAACGCCCCACCAGCCTACAGACTATCTGGACCGCTCACAGAGCCTTCAACGTGACTGGAACGCCTCATCGGGCCTTCAGCCTATCTGGACTGCTCTTCGGGCCTTCGGCCTGAATGGTACTCCCCAATGGCCTTCAGTCTATCCAGTCCTCCTTGGGTCTGTTGCCCTTCAACATAAAGCAGGACCTCCTCACCCCAACCATACATACACTGTGTCGACACACACACACACACACACGCATAAGCAGTCAATAAACAAACAGATAGATCTTACAGATCACTAAGAATAGCATCATCCTATCTACCAGGATACAGATCTAACAGATCACTACAGTACACAATCATACGGTAAACCAGGATAACAAACTAAATGGCCGACCATGGTGCCTTCGACTCGTAAGTATAGTGAGGAAAACTCACCTCGCAGCTAAACAGAATCGATGAGGCACGACTCCGAATCTCAGCTCTCTACACAATACATATATCCACCAAGTGACCAAATCGATTAAAATCACAAAATACCTAAAATGCCCTCAAAGTCAAACTTGGTCAAACCCACTAAACCAACTTACAGAGTGGCTGAACGAGTACACGGGGCGTACTCTCTCCTATGCGGGGCGTACTCTCACCCATATGTCGATAAAAACACAATTGAGAACAGATGTCATATAAGAGAGTTATGAATTTCAAACTGACTTTAACAGTCTAAGCATGTTAAAAATATACCTTTAAAAATAAATTCAAAACTAGCCGACAGAGTCTAAATGAAAGTTGTAGATCTCACTGGTAGCTACACGTAGATATAAAACCCATTGAAAATGGAGCTAGTATGAAGAAGATATGAACTTTCTTGGAAACATAAACTTTTCGCGCGCCCCCGCACGCACTGGCACTTCACCTAGAATGCGACACGTGGCACCATGTAGAAAGTGACACGTCACTCTCTTTCGACTAGATGCATGGCAAGTACCTTATCTATGTGTGTCGCATAGACAAAATACCCGTTTAAATAGCATTCGAATTCCAGTTCAATCCCACACCATTCCTACGTTTCTCTCTCGGTTTCTCTGGACTTTTGTTGAGAGTTTCCTTAATTTTTTAGTCGGTGAAGCCCTATGGTGTCAGATCGTAGGTGATTAGGAGCTCTTGAGTCAGATTTTTGTCTGCTTAATCCCAATTTTCATCAGTGTGCTCTGTAGGTTAGGCTACACTTATTTTATTTAAGTGTAAATTTTAATTATAGTCATAGTCGTTATTATGAACCTATAAGTAAGATTTATCATTAATTCCAACTCATTATACTGACTAATCTACTTACAAGATGATGTCTAGGCTGTATTTAGTGAGGTGTTTAAAGTGAGATTTTCAAACAGATAATCTATATACCAAACAGACCCTACCTCCGATATGATCCTACCTGGTTGTTTCCTTACTTCATAGATCTTGATGTGGACATCGAGATTATTGAGGAATTTAGACTATCATTAGTCGCTAGGAATATTAAGCTAAGAGTTAGTGACATTCGTGACTAGGTCACATCAGAAGAAAAGTCAAGGAATTTGGCAGAGCACTACCGAATTCTCCAGTCACTCACCTAAGTCAAGTGAGTGCATATTTACCCTCATCTTACACATAGATAATAAGTATTTAGATAATTACATGTTTTTTGTGCTTATTATATGTGCCGAAAATGTTATGTGTTAGATGAAACAATATGATATGACATTTAAACTTATTTAATCATATAAGTATTATGCACTTATAAATATGTATTGGGTAGTGATAGGGGATAGTGGATAAGAAATGATAGATAGGTGATGGTAGATAGGTAATGATAAATAGGAAATGACTAAGAAATGCCCTGAACATGACTTGAGATATCGTCATCTACCAGAGTATATATGGCGACGACTGACTAATCTAAACAAGACATGTGGAAACATCGGCAGACTTATAACCTGTAGGTGATGAATTACGAGTTCAGGCGATGTAGTAACTACGTATTCATGCGATGATACTCTAACCCTTTTTTGGACATGTATTAGGTGGAGTAATCCCCGAAACAATGTTGTCTATGCAATGTAGGTGATGATCCTTATGAAAAATCCCTAGCAATAAATATATAAGGACATGTGATATAGGGGATGATATGTAAATGCAATGACAGGTAAATGCAATGTAGGCAGTGATAAGTAAATGTGATGTAGGTGATGAAAGCTAATGTTATGTAGGCGATGATAGGTAAATGTGATGTAGGTGATGATATGTAAAATGTGATGTAGACGATGATAGGTAAGTGTGTTGAGAGAAAAACATGAGGAACACACTTGAACAAACGTTAGCACAAGTTTATATTGCGGAAACTAAAGTTTAACTCAGAGGATCATAAAGCTCAACAATAATAAAAGTTAGAGTTAGATAGTTAGATGATTAGATGTGGAAATATAAGGAAATATAAATGACAGCAAATATTATATCAAGTATACACATAAGTTGATTCTTAACAAGGAATGCAATCAGACCAAGTTAGTAAGTGAGATCAAACTTAGTGATTAAGTCAACACTGACTTGCTCCGAAGGAGAGATTTATAATTCAGATTTAGTTTGAGAGAGTTCAGATAGTAAGAAGTAGATGAGAGAGTAAGTTATGAATTTCAATAGATATGAGATTCAAGATGCACAGATGTGTATTAAATCAGAAAGAGAGAACTCCTTTTTATAGAGTCTTAAAGCTTACAAAAGTCCTATCTGTTTATGTTGCCATGCAAGGCACATATGATAAAAGAGAGTACAATAAAAAATAGATAAAAGACAAGACTAAGTGCTGATGACGTTGACTGCGGTTGCGGTACTTTGATTGCGGATGAGAGAGTGGTTGTGGATAAGGGAGAGGTTGCGGTTTGTAATAAGTTTAAGAAGGTCACTTCTATGTTTCAACAATTTCCCCTTAAGTGGCCTCTTCAACTTCCCTTTATTTGTCAGGCTTAAGGAACTTGATGAGAATCCACCAAAATTTTCTTACTTCACCAAGCCAAGTGATTCTCCTCGAAATCTCGAACTTGACTTAAACAGTTGTGTGTTTTGACTTCTGAACTGCAATTAGAGTCAATTCAAGTTGCTTCCGAGTGAGACAATGCATGGCAGTCATTGGAGTGAAATATTTAATTTCGTCATTTTTGCGTTTGAAAACGACTCCAAGATCTGGGAAGTTTGTTGCTCCAAGAGATCTTTCTTGAAATCCTTCGGTCAACATTGGTGCCAGATCAAGAGGTGGAAGATTAAACTTTGGAGTAAGTGCTATATGAATGTATGCGTCAATTCTTGCAAAATCACATACAATTTCTCTTAGAAATGTGTTGGCCCTTTGCAGTGCAATTTTCATCTTGGGGTTCTTTTCTGACTTGTTCTGAAACACCCTTGGTATCTGAAAGATTTCCTCTGGGTTCATACAGGGGAAGTCAACTTGGGTTCGGACATAGTCCTGATTTCTTATGGTGAGAGTGTACTGGATGAAATATGCTTTCATGAATTTTTGAGACTTAAAGTTCTTGACTGCAGAGGGCCTATCATTCGACCAGATTTTCTCAATTGAAGACCCATGCTTGGCATGGAATCTGTTGAGTCTATCAAACTCTAAGGGAAAACTTTTTTCGTTAGGAAGACTTCGGTCAAAGGATTCAAATACTGTGAAGTATTTTGCGTTTGGAGAGACGGGAATGTCCCAATAACCAGCGTATGTGAGGTAAGGCTTGTAATCATCATCAAGTAATCTTCTGTGCGGATTGACCTAGGAGTTAATGAGGGATTCATCCATAGTGATGTCGATGTCGTTTTTCCTCCAGATCAACTCAGCAAATTTAGCTGATTTCCAATCAGCTTTCTTCTATCTGGTTGCGGGTGAATCAAAGGAGTGTTCTAAAGACATATGTGAAGCTATGTTTTTGAAATTTGGGGGGGGGGGGGGGGAGTCTCCAGTCGCTCGGGAGAAGAATGAGATTCTCGTATTATTTGATGTTGCAGTGATGACTGATGACTTGGACTCTTTTGGGGAGAGGGAACAGGTATTCTCTTTTGTGGAGATAACTGTGGTGAAGGTTGTGGAGTAGGGACGTTTCCTTGAGTAATGGGATGATGAGGACCAAGATTTGTTTGAATGGGAGAGTGCAGATGAGAATGTTGATGAGAGACTGGATTTGAATTTCGGTCTTCACTTCCCCCTCTTGAGGAAGGAACAATTGGTACTTCCTCAAGCCATTGCCTAAGACCATCAATCTTTCCATAAACTTCGTTGAATTGAGCCTTTAGTGCTGCAGCAAGCTATTGGTTTTTTGGGATTGCAGTGTTGAAAAGCAATATGTGAATCTCCTTGGTGAGACGCAAGATTTTTGTACCATGAAAGTTGGATGTGAAAGATCGACGTAGGTTGTTGATAGTGGACTGTAGGATTGAAATGGTGGACTCATATGCGTTATGAGTTTCATCCACAAGCTTCTTCGATTGAGTGGATTGATCCATAATTATTGCTTGAAGTTCTGACTTGATTGCGGATACCTTAGAGATGAGTCGCTCAGCAGTTGCCAAAAATTCTTGATGATCAGATTTGTGGTTGGTATCCAGGGCTCGAATACCCATTTCGACTTTACGAGATATTCTTTCTGCAAAAAGTCTTTCTCTAGCTTCCAGTTGCTCTATCCAGTCAATCAGTGACTGCGGTCCAGGCTTATTATTTGGTTGCGGTTGGTCTGATTTCACTGTAGCTAAGATCTGATTAACCTTGTCTTGCAAACTCATGAATTCTTTTCTAGAAACGGCTAACTTCTTTTTCTTTTTCTTCTCCTTGGGCTTTGAGGTTGAGTGCTGAGAACCAATTGATTCTTCTTCATCATCAAAAATCATAAGATCATCAAAGGGATTAGGTTAGTTTACCTCATTTATGTCAATGTCGTCATAACCGAAGGTTGGCGTGGAACTGACTTCAATCTCGGTTCCATCATTTTGTGATTCTCTAACAGTTTGAGTTAGAGGGGGCTGAGATGGACTTGTACCACAAGGAATGGATTGATATTTGCGGATTGTCTCAGCCATTATGGACATCCAATCCTGCATTTTGAGAATATTGGCTACGGTGTTTGCATTGTTGATTGCATCAGCCCAATATTTGGCTACCGTTTGAATTTCCTGCTGCTTTTGCTGAAGTTGCTTGGTTTGCTGATCTTTTCTTGCTTGAAATGCCATACGGAAAGCGGCATACTTCTTGGCTTTGGATTTCGTTGATGGTTTGTAATGTCTCCAGGAATCATTAGATTCATCACCGTCAAATCCTTGAAAACGCACCGAGGTGTCCCTCGGGTTCACGGATCCTTGCACATTTGTGCTCACCGTGCCTAAACCACCTGTATTAGATTTAAGCAGAGTAGGATTTCTGGAACTTCCTCGGTCTCCTTGACCCGTGGTCAAGTTTGGCCTCGGCTCCGTTCTGGCAAGGGCTGAAGAATTGCCTTGCAGTTAGGGAGGTGTATCGAGTGTTTGAATTACAGAGTCTAGAATGGAGCGCAACTCCTGTTCCTCAAAGATATGAAGTTTGGAAGCCCTGGAGACCTTAGGGAGAGAAGAACCAATTAAATCCTCGTGGGATTTAGTTGGGTGTGAGTATCCACATTCAGATGAAACATATACACTTTCTGTATCTGAGTAGTTAGGAATGGTTGAAGAGAATGGGTATGCAGCAACCCCAAGGACTACCAGAGCCTTATGAGAGACTGAGGTATCTGTCCGGTCACGCATTTGGCTAGTGGGCTTGGTTTTCCTTTTCTTGAGAATAGCAATTGGTAAGGAGTCATCATCAAGTTTAGGTGCAGGAGATTGATTGTGATCAGATTCGTCATCTGAAGATACAACATGTTTGAGCTTTCTTTTCTTGGTTGGTTCAGCTTTCTTAGGCGCATTACTTTTCTTGGGTGTTACATGTTTCTTGACAATGTTACGGGGGCCTTGCTGGGGTGAGGCTAACTTCTTGAGCCTTTTAGTTAAGGTTAAATGAGATACGATATTGGAAGATGGATCTGCAGTATGCCTTGGATTGGTGGGGTCGGTAGAGGCTAGTATATTCTGACCGGGAAGAGGCGGGGTAGAAAGGTATGGGTCAATACCTCCCGTAGCCTCAATATGACCAGAGACTTCTTTCGTCTCAAGTCCAATGGTTAACAAGATATGGATAGGTAAACGTCTAATTGGTCCAAGTATAGATTGATCTTTAGAGGGAGAATACCTTTTGAGATCACATGTGATAAAGAGATTGACATCGTTGCCCATATTGATCTTGGAGTTGGAGTGAAGATTTCAGATGCAGAGAGCGCAAAATCTTGCAAATGTGAGCTATGTGGGGTTTTCTTTTGGACTTTCCTTAGGGATGTACTGAATGAAATCATCCCATAAGATTTGGTCGTAGTTGACATCATGGCCTGTGAAGATGCTCCAAACTAGTTCCAGTAATTTGAGGCCCATGTTGTCTGTGCCTCCGGTTCTTCCTGACAGGCTGCGGATCACAAAGTCGCACACAAATTGCCATACCGCAAGCAGTTGGTTCTTCTTGAATTCTCCTATGCCCTTGAGCTTCTTTTGGTATCCCATCTGATATAGTGAGGAGAGAATGTATGTCACACTTGGCGAGAAAAACTTGGTTGAGGGATGCATCAATAGATTGATTGCAGTGAGAAATTTGTCTTTGTTCAGGATGACCAATGAATCATCTACCAAGTTAAGATGAACTTCTTGAAGATTATTGAGTGGTCAGTACGCAGAGAAAGCATATTTGAATAGCGTTGAGAGGGGAACCACACCAGTGAATGAGTCGAATGGTCCAAACAAAGGATGATTGGAGATGAACTTGTTCATGAGACAGATTGACTCATTGTAAAAGGGGTGATCATCGAAGACTGCCCTAAAGTTGTTGGATGCAATCGAGGGTGACTGGTTCCTTGTAGCAGAGTCAGAACCAATTGGTTGAACAAATGCTGAGATCTTCGATTATTTCTTGGAAATGCCGGATTTCACCATTTTGATAAAAGATTTGAGAACTTGCAAAAAAAATTGGAGTGCAAGAGGGTGAAGAAGATGAAGTTCGCCTTAGAGAAATCAGAAAGCGTAAAACTTCCGTGGGAAGAAAAGTGGGTTTTTATAGTAGTGGATTTCAAATGATCTTTTTATTTATTTTTACCCTAAAAGAAAAAGGTGAAAGGTAAAAACTTTTGAGTTTTATATTAATTTGCAAGAATCATTATCAGCCACAAAATCATTTAACGAAATGTTTTTTTTAAATTTTTTGATTTACCAAAAGAGTGGCATTTAATGAAGTGTCATGCCTAATACCCCACGGTTGACGAACGTGTCGTGAGGGGCGATAGTCCGTTGAATAAATGTGGAATTTGTAACGGATTTGACATCTTGGGGTAAAGAGGAAAAGACATTTTAAGGAAAAGATTTTCTAAAAAGATTTCTTTTATTGGAAATTGTTTTATTTTGGCATTACACCTAAAATAGGTCTAACAAAAGGTTTATTTGAAAAGAAGAACTGAAACGATCATATGCTACACAACGAATACTTTTTGAGAAAGTTTTTCTTATTTAATGTGGGATCATTAAATAGCACACAATGTTTCAAGAATTTATAAGGTAGTTGAAAGTCCAATTAATGTGATTGCGGATTGAGACATCATTACGGATGGATTCCTCATTGTGGTAGATGGTTAGATGACTGCAGTAGAAGAAACTGAAAGAAACGCTTTGAGCAAAGTCAGAAATCACAAATAGTAAGGAACTTGAAAATATAGGTATCATATGGAATTGTGGTATATAACATATATTGTGGTACAGAAGATGTACAGTAGTAAAAAAAAATATACTACAATTATGATAGATATATTTAATAGGACCGCAATGTTGACCAAGTATGGTCTGCAGTACCTATCAATTCAAAAAGAATTGTGGGTCTGGATTCATCATTCCTAACATTTGTAAGAAACTGTTGAGTTTTGTACAGTCAAGTGCCTTTGTAAATACATCAGTAATCTCTTTATGAGTGTGAACAAATATTAGTTCAATGTTACCTTTCAGAATGTGGGCTTTAATGAAGTGATACTGTAGTTCAATATGCTTTGTCTTAGAGTGATGAGTAGGATTATGGGAGATAGCTATAACACTCTTTGGGTCACAGTAAATCGGTATACGCAACATCTTGTATCCGTAGTCCATAAGTTGCATTTTCATCCACAAGACTTGTGAACAAAAGCTGGCTGCGGTCACATATTCATCTTCTACGGTAGACAGTGAGACACAACTTTGTTTCCTTGATGACCAGCTGACGAGTCTTCCACCCAGAAATTGACATCCACCTGAAGCTTTTTCGATCCAATCTACATCTAGCATGATCCGCATCAGTGAATGCTTGTATGCTGAAGTCGTTCCCTGCGGGATACTAGAGGTCAAGAGCTTTGCTGCCCTTTAAGTATCAGAGAATCTGCTTAGCTGCTGTCAGATGTGATACTTTCGGATCGGCCTAGCACCTTGCGCATACGCTTGTTGCAAAGAAAATATATGGTTTACTTGCAGTGAGGTACATCAATGAGCCAATTATTCCTCTATAAGTTTTGTGATCTACTGATTCTCCAGAAGGATCGGCAGAAATCTTATATCCAAAGGCCATGGGACCTTGGCTGAGGAACAGTTGTCCATTGAGTATTTCTTTAGCAGTTCAGAGGTGTATTTCTCCTGATGGATGAATATCCCTTGAGGGACTTATTTTATTTGAAGTCCTAGAAAGAATTTAGTCTCTCTATTCATGCTCATTTGAAATTTGTTGGTCATGAGCCTTGCAAATTCATCCACCATTCCCTGATCTGTAGATCCGTAGATAATATCATCCACATATATTGTACAAGCATAAGGTGATTATCGTTCGCTTTTCTAAATAAAATGGGATCAGTCACTCCTCTTTTGTAACCCAAAGTGACAAGAAACTCCGATATAGTCTCATACCACACCCTTGGTGCTTGCTTTAGACCACAGACTGCTTTTTCAAGCTTGTAGCAGTGATCTGGGAATTCATGACATTCGAAGCCCGGAGTTTGTTGAAGATAGACCTCTTCTTTTAGTTCACCATTTAGGAAGGCACTCTTTACATCCATTTGATGTACTTTTATGTTTTTGTGAGCTGCACAAGCTAAGAAGATGCATATGGCCTCCATTCTAGCTACAGGAGCGTATTTTTGTCATAATCAACACCTTCAAGTTGACTATATCCCTTGGCAACTAGTCTTGCCTTGTTTCTGACAACTGCACTGGATTCATCTAACTTATTCATGTATGCCCATCTAGTACCAACAATAGTGTGACCATGCGGCTTTGGAACGAGTTGTCACACCTTGTTTCTTTTAAATTTTGCCAGCTCTTCTTGCATTACTGCTATCCAGTTGGGCCCATTAAAGCTTCTTTGATCGTTTGGGGCTCAATTGAGGACATAAATGCTGCATAGTGACAGTGATCGGATAAATCTTTTGAGGATCGAGTTTGGATGCCTGCTGATGGGTTTCCGATGATTTGATCCGGTGGGTGATCCTTCGTCCATACGTGTAGACGGGGTTGCAGATGGTTAGCAACTGCGGTGGAAGGAATATCTTTAATATCGGAAGACACTGCAGTTTGAAATGGCAGTTCCCCCTAGACTTGAGAGCAGCCCGCATAATTATCTTGGGTTGATGGAGAATGATCAGCATTTACTTGAGCAATTGAAAGAGGTTCACCCTAGATTGCGGATGAGAGTTCCCCTAGGAGCTTTGAAGGTTCCCCCTGGATTGTTGGAAGTGTGGTAACTCTTGGGTCAATTCTTGTTTCAATGTTCTCTATATATTCATCATCTGAGTCTGAAGAAACATGAGATGGAAGAGATCCTCTGCAGATAGGAACCGGAGCTACGTCTTCAATTACTGGAACCTCGATGGTTGTCACTTGATTGGGAGAGGAGATTTCCCCCTCAACCGGCGAGGTGGAAGTATTGAGTGATACTTCATCGGATAGAGACAGACCAGATAAGTCGACATGTTATTGTTGAGTTTCCGAGGACACGAGAACTTTGGTTAACTTAGCAGTTTCTACAGGATCAAAGAGATCATCATAGTTTACTTCAACTATGTTTAGTGGACCCAAAGAGGTAGGAATATCATTTTCTAGGATTGCTTTGGTTTCGGTTGATGGAGTAATGTTGTGGACATAATAGTCATCAAATTTGATGTTGAAGCTTTCGACTATTAGTCTTGTGCATCTAATGAGAACCCTATAGGCTACCTTGTTTGTTGAGTAGCCAAGAAAGATGCCTTCATCAGACTTTGGTGCAAACTTGTTAAGATGATCTTTCTTGTTGAGCACAAAACATCTACACCCAAAGATGTGAAAGAAACGGACATTTGGTTGGCGATTGTTGAGGCCCTCATATGGATTTTTGTTGAGATGCTTGTACACAATGCTTCGGTTTTGCACAAAGCATGTTGTGGCCACTGTTTCAGCCCAGAAGTATAGAGGAAGATTGCAAAGTTGAGCATAGATCTGGCTGCTTCTACCAGAGTTTGGTTTCTTCGCTCTACTACTCCATTTTGTTGCGGTGTGTAAGGAGCTGAGAAATTGTGACTAATACCCTTTGAAACCAAGAAATTATTTAAGAGATGATTGGTAAACTCGGTTCCATTATCACTATGGATGCGACGTACTGGCAACTTGATCGGCAGTTCGATTTCCTTGATAAAATTGATCAGCACCTACGGTGTTTCTAACTTAATTCTTAAAAAGAAAACCCATGTGAAATGAGTAAAATCATCAACTATAACCAGTATGTATTTCTTGTGATAAATACTAGCTACGATAGACAGACCGCAGATATCAATATGTAAAAGTTCCAGTGGTTTAGAGATTGAAGAATCAATCACCATCGGATGACTCACTTTAGATTGTTTGCCACATTCACATGCTAGGCAGAGGGTATCATTGTGATATTTTAGAATAGGGAGACCTCGAACGTGTTCCCCTTTAATGAGGTTGTTGATATAGAGAAAGTTGAGATGAGCTAGCTTGCAATGCCATAGCTAGCTAACTTCTGATACTGATTTAGATAGGAAGCATAGCTGCGGTTTCCCTAGGATCAGAGTGACATCCAAAGGGTACATGGTACCTTCGGATTTGGATTTGAGCAAGCAAGTACTTTTATCACTTGTCATTACATAGCATAATTCACTATCAAATTCAACTCGATGGCCTGCCTTACATAGTTGGCCAACACTAATGAGATTATGTTTAAGACCTTCCACATAAGTGACCTTTTGGATAGAGAAATTTCATGTAGTAAGAACACCATAACCTCATATTATTCCGTTCGCACTGTTGCCGAAAGTGACTTTTCCACCGTTACAAATTGGCCTGAAATCCCAAAGGTATTCCAACCTTCTCGTCATGTACAAGGAGCAAGCACTGTCAATTAACCATTCTTCCTCTTGTTCCTCCTTGCACATAGCCTAAGAATTACACGGTTAGTTTGGGCATCCAAACAAGTTTGGAGCCTGGGACAATGAAAGATTTTCTAATTGAGGCATGAGTCGAGATTGCAGGGACAGGTTTCGTGTCAACTTTTAGGCCTAGTCCTAGGTATTTGTGACTTATTGGAGAGTTGTGAGCTCTAGAAAAGATACAAGTTTTTTTGAAAAGAAAGAGATTTGACATGAGATGAGCCTTTTTGACAACTACATTGACATGCAACAATTTTGTCATTTACCCTAACACTTTGTTTGGTCAGCGGTCTAGGTGAGGGAGTAGGCTTGTGACCAGTCTGTGAGTGGTGAGATCTGACCGTGGTGTTGCTGGGATTTGAGAAACGGCGTTTTGCAAGAGTGGGAGCACGTGTAGATCTCTTGGAAAGTGATTTCTTAAAACTTTGATGTGATTTTAAAAGTGTTGGAATTGGTAAAATCCCCTTCCATTTTGGGTCATCTGAGGAATTGATTTGAAAACCATTGCTTCGAAAAGACTTTACTTTCTTTTGGGATGTGTTAGATGTTTCTGAAATGGTTTTAGAAACTGTACATTCCCTTTTGTTTGTTTTCTTGACTGAATAATATTTTGACAAGTAATTTGAGAAAATAAGCTTTTTTGGACTCTTTGATTTTGGAATTTTGACTTGTTTTTTGTTTTTTGAAAACATTTACCAATTTTTTCCACGGGATCGAAGTTCCTCTTTGAAAGCCTTTTTTGCCTCGGGTTTTGGAGAGCCACAGTCATTGAGGTTCAGCTGCGGTTTCCTGGAAACCTTTGATAATTTTTGAAAGCGAGGACTTGATAATGTCGAAGTTGTCGGGAACAACTCCACATGAAATTTTATAAAAAACAATAGCGTCATTTTCCATTTTGTCGAGATCATCTTTGGTGAGACGATTCAGGGCTGGTTGACCTCCTCCTAGTCTGGCTGTGGCGCCATCGGTCTGAACTGGTGTAGAACAAGGACGTGTGGCCCTTCTTCTACAGATCGCCATACATCTCTTCCAAGTCTTCTTAAGTATCTTTCCATTCTCTGAGACCAGTCATGATATTCGTTTACCACCAATATTGGGGCCCTATTAGAATCATCAACACTGTTGGAAACATTGAGAGATAATGCTTGTGCCATATTTCCTTGTTTAGAAAATATATTTTTGTTGTTTTTTTAAAGAAATGAGCTTTAATGGTATAGAAGGCCTTTTTGAAAATCAGAGTTTTGCTTCAAAAGGCAACCACTTTGGCTCTGATACCAATTGTTGAGAGAAAAACTTGAGGAACACACTTGAACAAACGTTAGAACAAGTTTATATTGTGGAAATTAAAGTTTAACTCAGAGGATCATAAAGCTCAAAAATAATAAAAGTTAGAGTTAGATAGTTAGATGATTAGATGTGGAAATATAAGGAAATATAAATGACAGCAAATATTATATCAAGTATACACATAAGTTGATTCTTAACAAGGAATGCAATCAATCAAGTTAGTAAGTGAGATCAAACTTAGTGATTAAGTCAACACTGACTTGCTCCGAAGGAGAGATTTATAATTCAGATTTAGTTTGAGAGAGTTCAGATAGTAAGAAGTAGATGAGAGAGTAAGTTATGAATTTCAATAGATATGAGATTCAAGATGCGTAGATGTGTATTAAATCAGAAAGAGATAACTCCTTTTTATAGAGTCTCAAAGCTTACAAAAGTCATATATGTTTATGTTGCCATGCAAGGCACATAGGATAAAAGAGAGTACATTAAAAAAACAGATAAAAGACTAAACTAAGTGCTGATGACAATGATTGTTGTTGCGGATAAGGGAGAGGTTGTGGTTTGTAATAAGTTTAAGAGGGTCACTTCTATGTTTCAACAAAATGCGATGTTGGCGATGGTAGGTAAACCCAATGTAGGTGATGACCCTTAGGATAAATGCATAGAGAAGAATAAATAATAAAACGGGGATGGGTAATCATAACATACACGTTCAGTTATCGTGTTATGTAATTTTAAAAGTGAATAATATTAAGAAATATTATATGATATTAAGCGTTGACTTATAACAAGATAGTTTTTACGAGAATTAAAGTAAAACTATGTTTAGAATCACTCGAAAAATATTAGAAGTCTTATGAGATTTCAATCAAAAGTCAAATATTGAAAATTAACAAAAATATAAAGTTGAAAATAAGTAAAAGTATATTATTGAAAGTTGTAAAGAATCTTGTTAGAATCATTTAGGCGAAAACCTCAGCGAAATCTGAGTTATAACGAAGTAGTTATGACTTATTGAAGTTTTGCGACAAAACCGGTACGACGCCGTATGACGTAAAAAGTGAGTTTTTGATAAGCTTTGTGAAATGCGCCGTCACAAACTTCCAACAATCCTTCGCTCGCAAGCGAAGCTGGTTCAGCGCGAACCATACCCTCCGGTGCTCTGGACATGAACACGTATAGAAGCATCCCTCAATGTCAGAAATCTACCTCATCGCGGCTATCGGATCCTACGTCCCATCAAACTTTGGTGGCTTCGTGTTGCTGAACTCTCGGTACAACAATGAGTCACCTCCCTGTGGCCTCACGGCAGCGACAGCTGCGGTGGCTACAGCAACGACAGCCTCTGATAGAGCAGCATATCGCTCATGAAACGTCTCAATCAAGGTGGTCTTGATAGACCCAAACATCTCCTGAATCTCCGTCTGGATGGCTGCGACCACCTCCTCATGAATCAATCGGCGAATCTACTCATCGCTAACACCTCTGCTCTCTGGAGTGTTGCGTTTCCCAACCATGATTCCTCTGAAACACAACATAAAGAAATTAGAGACTCGCTCGAGTATACTCGCACTCGATAACTCAACCCTACTTGTTCCTTAGTACCCTGAGGATTCTTACTTGGAATGCCCACTGACCCGGTGTTTCCGGTAGTATGGGCCCTATACTACCTTCCACACCACATCAGTATTCACCCCAAGTCCTCCTCTTAGGATCCCAACTCACAAGTACACTATACTACTCTGAATCCAGCCAACTCTCTAGCAAGCCTCTCATAAGCTACTCTCTGCTACCTAAATGCATACCAAGAAACTCATAGCAGCAGAACTCCTAGGCTAAGGCATCACAAATCAGACCATTATAGTCCTAAAATATGAATTACTTAGCCTACTCTAGCATGCATAACTCATTTCATAATATCATAACACATAACGTAAGATTATTTTGGGAAATCACCGTTCGGGCGCAGGCTGATCGTACACACTGCTCCTTTCTGCCTTTCTCAAAAATCTTTTACTCTTTTAGAAAGAATTTGTTTCTTTTGTGACAAATTTCCTCAAATCCTCAGTTTGAGTTCAGATATGCCCGAAGGTGCATCCGAATCCCTCAAACCAAGGCTCTGATACCAACTTGTAACACCATGAAAATTTAAAACAATTTTTCATTTTTCAAACAACATAAAACTCATATAATATTCTCAAATATCATGTGTATCAAATGTCATTATAATAAAACATATCCCAAGATCACAAAATACAATCCTCTGTAAGTGTGTACGGATCATGCCGGCGCCTTCCCACGATCCTCACTAGTACCTGAAACACATAACACTGTAATCATAAATGCTTAGTGAGTTCCCCAAAATACCACATACAACACATATTAGCCACTCGATGCTATGACTCTATATGACCCTCTGGTCAATGTGTCTCAGTGGGATCCTCCAGTCCCATATCTCTGTGGACCCTCTGGTCCTAACTCTGTGGACCTTTCGGTCCTAAATCTGTAAACTCTTAATCATACATAGCACAAATCACATAGAAATCACATCATACAAAAAGCATACAAGATACTCTGTCACATAACTCTAATTACCACTCTTTGGTAAAGTATAGTGAGAAGACTCACCTCGGGTAACTCGGATGATCTCGAACCCGAAATACTGATCTAGCCTCCGCCTAATCACATAAAATAAATTATCCTCATCAATACAGCTCTCAAAGGCTAGACTAGTCCCTCTCTAAATTCCCTCAGAAGGGTAAAATACCATTTTACCCCTTAATTGGCTCAAAGGTCCAAATATTGACCAAACCCTAAAAGTCAACAAAAGTCAACAGAGGGCAGTACGCGGCGCGTACCAGCTCTTTCATGTAGGGCGTACTCCGGCGATCTAGAATCGGGGTCTCAAACCCTTACGCGACGCATTCTAAGATTTACGACCAACGTAAGTCTCAGTTTCATGCTCTTATTAATTTTTGGTCTTAAACGGTTAAGACATAAGCTCAAATTCTAGATCTGACTATTCTAAGGCCACTTAATCCATAAAGTCGAAACCTTTAAGCCTTTGCATGGCTGTAAAGGCCTCCAATCAGTCTAAACACCTTTCTTCTTTCCTCATTAAGCCTATATCTCATGCATGACTTAATATTCACGTCCAACATTGGATTTTTATGGACCTACAACACATATTACACTGGAATAGGGCAGATCTAAGCTTATGGAGACTCTTTGCTCATAAAGTCTCCACCTTGGAACCAAAAACCCTAAAAATGGGTCCATAAAGCACAAATCAAAGATGACAAGGAAAGCTTTGAGATTTTTACCTCCAAGTGAAGCTCCAACCTCTGTAGAACTCAGATCTAATCTTGTCCTCTAACTTCTAGCTTCCACAATGGCCTCCTTTTCTCCTTTACCATCATAAAATGGCACTTCAAGCTTAAGAACACAAACACATGCTTATAGCGGGTTTTTGCTCTCTTAGGGTTTCACTTTGTGCAATAGGGTGGCTGGGTTAAGGGCCTTATCATTCCTTTTATAGCCCTCAAGTCTCATTTAGGGTTTTGCATCTAAGCCAGTTACGCCCGACGTCACTTTCTTACGCCCAGCGTACGTAATAGATTCTGCATCCAAATTAAGTGCATGAGTACGCGTAACGTATTCTTGAGTATGCCTAGCATACTCATTTGCAACATTTTCCACTCAAGGGCTAAACTTGACAACTTGGAAAGTAAGAAGGGTTAAATAGATGTACCTGAATTTCAGGATGTTACATATTTATGTTACAAATTCTTACTCTCCTTCACTCTGAAAACCCTCTCTAGCCACTTTTAACCCCCCCCCCCCCCCCCCCCGAAGCCCCGGTATCATTCCTGACACCCGAAGCAAGTCCTGAAGCCCCGAAGTTCCCGAGAAAGTCATATTTTCAAGTCGAAACTCTGCTCGAGTAAGGCCGGTTTTCAACTAAAATTCCTTGTTTCGTCACAGAAAGTTATATTTAAAGACGAAGTGCTACCCAAATTATCATTTAATCCTCGGTTACTTCACGGCGAGTTCAATATATAGGAAAAATTGTATGTTATGTGTTATATGTGCTATGTGCTTTTCCATGTTATCATCTCGTGTTATTATTTTCGCTATTATGGTAGCAAAGTTGTACCTTTGACCATGTGATCAGTGAAAGAACTTAGATTCACGGTGCACTACAAGAAAATAGCCCTTTAATGACGCGCAAACAATGACACTCGCTGATAGACGACGCGCATTTGTAAGTGCCCTAAAAGATAATGTCAGTTTTGCAAAATTTGAAGGATAGAGGGCACGCATTTTTGCGCGCCCTAAAATTAGTGTCAGAAAAGAAAAAAAAAAAGAAATGCGGAGGGCACCTTTCATGAAATGTGCGTCATGTGAATGTGTCGCTTTATAATTTTAAGTGAAACACGCGTTTTAGGCGGGAAATGAAATCGACGAAAATTACCCCCGCCTATTGAATCCCAAAATTAATCCCCCCGCCTCTTCTACTTAGCAAGAAAAAGCCCTAGGTCCGTCATCTTCATCTTCAGTATCATCAAACATCTCGTTCATCAGATCTCTACTTGATCTCCTTCTTATCAGTATCACCAAACATCTCATTCACCACCTCCGCCCTATCAACATTCCCTTAATTTCAATTTGATGCAGGTAATACACGACCAACTGTAAGTCTCTCTCTCTCTCTCTCTCTATCTCTCTCTCTACCCCTACTGTTCAACAACAACCTAGACACCCACCACCCCTCGTCTTCTCTCTGGTTCACCATGGCCACCAATGAAGCCCCATTGTTTTATCCAAAATGGGCCCAAAATCATGAACATAATCAAGCCCTCTTGGAATGAAAATCTTCCCGCCCAAATAGTTCTATTGCCGACATATCGTAGCCATTTATAAGTCGATTTCCTTACCCCAGTATCCCCCAATCGCAAACGAATCAAACCCTAACCCTAGATTTTTGCTAACTAGGTATGTTTTCTTCCTCTTTTTCCTCGATGTCGACTCTAATTTTTTTCATTTACAACCATTTTCGCTTCGATTTTTGACCTAGTTTGTTGTTTCGGTTGTTTCATTCAGGATCAAACGATGAAAGGAAGCAAATCAAGCGGTGCTACGAGGAAAGCCGATACCAAGTACGATTTAATCTAACTATGTTTAAAACATACCATCTGCTAGGGTTTAATGTTGTATTTTTTTTCATCTTCAATGAAATTAGGTTTTTGTTCTTCCTCAGGATCATGATTTCGGTACTGTTTGACAATTGTTTGTTGTAATTTTAGGTTGGCTGTAAAGAAGACTGCAGCCAAGGGGAAAGCAGCTAAGGATCCCAATAAACCCAAGAGACCCGCTAGCGCTTTCTTTGTGTTCATGTTAGTAGTTGTTCTTCGTTTATCACTACCTTCATGTTTTACTTCCATTTCCAAAGTTTAAATATTTTTCCTCTTGTTAATGTTATAAAGGGAGGACTTTAGAAAGCAGTTCAAAGAAGATCACCCTGACAACAAATTTGTTGCTGCTGTAAGTGATCTTCCTTTTTTGCCTTTTGTCATCGAAACTTCTTAAGCTTTGTTTCAAGTATTCTATATCTAGATTGAGTTGAGTTTGTGTTTTTAGATTTTGATTTGGATTTCACTTGTGTATAATTATCAGGTTGGTAAAGCTGGTGGGGCAAAATGGAAGTTAAAACTATACTAGTGCTCTCTTTCCTTGGTTTTCATACTTATTATTATGATCCAGTTTCACTGAGCATGGTCGAACAAGCTGCAAAGCCACTTGCAAGGCCTGTAAGAGTAAGGCCCTGTTTTGTTTCTTGTCATTAAGTGATGTCTGGATAAATAATATTATAAGATGTTGTTATTATTTTTTAAGGTTTGGGTTTTAGATGCTACACCTGGAAAGGTACGTGCAGGTAGAGACGGAGATGATCATCCTGCTGAATTGATCATTTCTCTAAGAGCATTGCCTAACCAGGTGTGTTTTGTGTTGCATAAAGAGTAACGATTTTTTTTTGGTTATTTTATAAATATCTAACTATATATTGTCCCATGATCTCACGTATTCACTTTCATATGCAATCTTGATGTATCTCATATACATGATTCTTGTTAAACTTTTACAATCTTAATTTTTCTATTATCTTTTTTCAAGGAAGGTCACATCAAAAATGGAGGTCATCAGTGGTCTTGTGCGTGAGGGGTTTTTGAATGATGTGGCTTAGGTAAATCTTTTTTTTATAAGACAAATAATAAATCTATTTTCATTTTCATTTACTATTTTTCTTTCTCATTGTAGAGGGACCTGGGCTCACAGTTGGTGGCCAGTATATTTGAACTCGTTTGCAATCCTTTTCTGCTTTCCGCCAGTGGGGTGATTCTGAACAGGTATCTAACATTCAATATCAACATATTTTAATTAAAAAAACTTAATTTTTTTGATGATGAAATTAAAGAATTTGCAATCACATCACCAGATCGAAGAATACGTATATTTTGGTATAGAACTGGTAAACTAAGACGTGTCTATGATGAATCACTTGAGGTAAGTAAATTTACTCTTTTGCCCTCAGTTTCATGACATTTAAACGTATATATCCTTAACTATTCTGAAGATTTAACCTAACTTTGGTTTGTTTATAATGCTCAAGATCTTCAAAGAAGCGATGTTCCTTTGTATCGATTAGAAGCTATTGATTTTGGGAGAAGAATGGCAGTTGAAAGAGAAATTGAAAAAACAGAAATGTCCCACAGCGAAATGCACTATTTGATGAAAGCTCTAATTTCATTATTTATCCAACTCTCCTTGGTATTAAAGTAAGAAATTTTACCTTGTGCCATTTTGTTTTTCTCAAATTCTAAGGTGTATGCAGTAATCCGAAGATTTTATTTTCTAATGTTTTATTCATAAATTGGTGATAGATTGTAAATCTGCACACAAACAAAGTTTCCAGAATATTAGGGAAGGTGGAAAATAATGACAGGTTTTTAAGAATTGCTTTGTATCAAGGTGATCAAAGCAGTAAAAAAGTGCGAAAAATTCCTGCTGCTGCTGTAAATGTGAATGAAAGCAAAGATCCCATGACAGATCCTACTTTGTTATGTTGTGCTTTTAAGAAACGCAGAATCTATTTGTTCAGGTATATATATATATATATATATATATATATATATATATATATATATATATTATTTTGTGTAAAAGTAAAATCATATATTTATGATTGTTCATATGTTATGAAAATAAAAATAGCCGAAGAGAACTAGAGGAACCTGATGATGCAACCAAGGGTAGGGATGTCTTTAAGGAAAAGCCTCCTCCTGATGAACTTATGGCTGCATCAGATATTGGAAAGTCTGTTACAACATCTCTTCCAGAAAATGTGGTAAGTAGCCTACTTTTTGCTTTTAAAATGATTTATTTGATTTTAATAAATAATAATTAATATCCTTGATGATATATATATTTACCAGATTATGCACACAACATTTCACATATTATTTTTTTGTTTTTTGTATGCCAAGATTCAATTTTTAATATTTTTTTATACCTTGGCAAGATTTATTGACTTTCCAACTCTGTTACAACATAAGGAGTGTTGCCTTTCTAGACTGAATAGACCATCTAAACGAGACTAAATGACCATTAAAAATGCTAAAAATGAAAAAAAAATACGAGTTATAAACTAACCTTTGGAACATGGATGAAAACCATCCTTTCTTCTTTGAATCTACTTTCTTATTTGTCTCTGCTTCATCATCATCAGTGCATCATTCCTCTGATTTTTGTTTATTCAACTACATTTATAAAGATCTTGTCATATTTTTTTATGTTTTTTTTACTTTTCAGCTCTAGTGGAAGCTCTGTCTGCATTAGTTCTTGTTGTTCTGTTTTTTGGTTCAAAAATTTGGAACTACAAGAGCGAGCTTTTTGTTCTCACCTATTATGGGTGCATGGACATTGACTACTCCTTTTATTGGAATTTACAACATCATATATCATTACCCTTCTATTTTCAAGGCAATATCTCCACATTATATCTACCAATTCTTCTCAAGGAATGGCCATGAGGGATGGTTGTTGCTTAATGGTATGGTCCTTTGCATAACAGGTAAGAGCTTTCTTCCTTTTTTTTTTTTTTTTCTTTTTTTAGTTTTTTTTCTGTTAAATTTCTGGATGGATAAATGATATCTGTCTCTTGAAAGTAATGAATGAACATATAGACTGGTTATTTATTGAGTAAATGACCATTTTACCCTTCTACCTAGAAGTGATGCTGAATAGAGGTTAAGTGTTTTTGAATTGAAGTTTTAAATGATAAAAATTACTATTTTTTTTGTTGACAAAACTACAAAATTGGTTTTGGTCCCTGAAAGATTTGAAATGACTGTTTTGCCCTTTTAATTTATTTTTTTATGTTTTTTCATATTTGTTTTAATATTTTATTAATTAAAAGTAAAAGGGAAAAATAGTCATTTCAACTTTCTTAGGACCAAAACCATAGGAATTTCTTGATTTTAGAACAAATCAATAAGAGTATGTTACTATTTTTTGCATTTAACTCTCTAAATAAATGATTATTTATTTTTTAGATAGTGTTTTACCTCCTCAAGTTTTGATCATTAATTTGATTGCTAAGTGTGCTCATAAGGGCACAGAAGTTAGCTTATAGTTCTCTTTCTGCTTTTCTACTCTTTTAATCCCAATCTGTCCTAACTATTTCTCTACGCCAGTTCATACTACTTCTTAAGGTATGGGCAATTGTAGATTCTAGACGACAAGGCTTTCTTGGCTTCAAAGAGTTTGTTACTACAATGCAGGTAGTTTTTTTAGCTTTATCTTCTTTCTCTTCTATCCACCATTTCTGTATACATGACCCTTTTCGATGTGTGTGGTGATTGTAGTTGATTTCTATGGCACAAGTAGGACACACATTAAGTAGCGACCTCTTAAATTCTGATGGTAAGCTGTGTAACCACATCATCTTTTCTTTACACTTTTAACATGTAAATATGTAATATTTTAACCTTTGATTACCTTTCTTGTGTTCATGTTATCTTACAATGCAGTTGATTATGAAAATTTGAAACCACCTGTTATGGATAGTCTGGATGTCTTACTAGCTGTATGTATACCTTTCTCTCACCTTAGCTATATGCATGCCACTATGAGCCTAAAAACTAAATATATTTCTTGAAAGTTAACATGTTTGTTAATGTATGCAGAAGAAAAAGCGTCCAAAAAGTGATCCTTAAACTAACGGTAGTCCTGCAGTTGAAATAGAAAACTCAGATCCTGATGTTATGGGGCCTCAAAAGGTTTATAACATTTATTGTGTTCATTATTTAAAGACATCATTTAAGCTTCATTTATATAAAGAATTAAAGATACATTTGATTATAATCAAGATTAAGGGAGACTTGTAATCATGTTTGGCATTCCTTTCCAGTAAGAAACAGAGTTGTATGATTATTTGTTAGTTTTATAGGAATGTATAACACATGTTAGCAATGTATTATTTTTGTTTAACATTTGAATGATTCTTTGTATGACATTATAATTTGTGCAATTTATTTTATATTATGCAATGGATTGTATTTTTTGTATATGGTATTTTATTTCTATTATAAGAAATTAAATGAAAATTTAATTTAAAAATTAATAAATATATAAATTTATTTTTTTTTTAAACATTTAAATTTACGATACGCAAAAATGTATGTCATCTTCATTTATGACATGGCCTTTCTTGACAGGGACTTTCTTGATACGCATTGCGTGTCATTAACACGCGCGTCGTAAGGTTACGACACGCGAATGCGTGTCGTCTTCCTTTATGACAGGGCCTTCCTTGATACGCATTGCGTGTCGTAACCGCGCGTCGTAAATGCGCGTCGTCTCTCTTTATGACAGGGCCTTCCTTGACACGCATTTGCGCGTCGTCTGAGCGTTTTACGACGCGCAATGAGCGTCGTAAAAGGCCTTTTTTCTTGTAGTGGTGGTACTGGTATGTAGCCTCTGGCCATATAAGGCATGTTGCGGAAGAGAATGACTTCTATTCTATGGCATTGGCAGAAAGTTAGATAGGGCTAAAAGCCCGAAATCTACCAAAATGTTTAATCAGAAAGTGTATGTCTTCTATGCCAATTAGGCTGAAGCTTTACTGATGTATATCAAGTATTGAAATTGTTATGTCTCATTGATTGATATGGAAAGCTTGTCGCATGATTCACATATGCCTTTGTTGTTCCTTGTTCTCTTTGCTTCTGCCATATTGAAGTATATATATATATATATATATATATATATATATATATATATATATATATATGGCATAACGTTATATTGTATCTATTAATGAACTCACTAAGCGTCATTCCTTACGCCTCTCAGTGTTTAACAATTGCAGGAAATGAGAATCCAGTATAGTCATATATTATTGGAAAATTTAGAATAGTTTATACTATTTCTTTTTTACTTGGGTTTACGCATGTATAAAACTATAATATCCTAGGTAGTTATGTAATAAATATAACACTTTGTAATATACTAAAACTTAGTCGGTTGATATCCAATCTTTTGTAATCACACTATCAATGTAAAATATTATTTATAAATATGCATGTAGCATGTTTTGGAGTAACTATATTGTGAAGTATGAAAATTAGGACTTTTAGAAATACTAAAGTTGGGGTCTTTCAGTAATTGGGATAATTGTTGATAAATAAGAATATTAACAATATTATTGTGGGTTGAAAACTCAGTGCACTCACTAAGTTTCCCAACCTGACCCACTCAGTTTATTTGTATCACAAGTATCAATGCAAAGATAAATACACTGAAAGATTAAAGGAGATGTAGATCATTAGTGTAAATTAATTTAAGGTCTATTTATGCTTATGTTTTGTATCATTTATGACATCCTAAGTTTGAAAAAGATATCAATATAGAAAGTTTCTTCAGAAATGTTTAATGTTAATATTATCTCACATTGAAGTAAATTTTTTGGGACCAATTCCACAAACAAAAGAAATATTTTGTTTTAAAATAAACATAAATAAAAAGTTTAAAAAATGACCATAAAAATGGGGATGTCAAGCATTGATAAATCCACTTTGAGCACTTTTCATTATCATTTGGAGGTTTTATAATCATATTTCAATTATAAAAAGAGGGAGAGATTTTGATATGGGTATTTGAAAGTTTTTGGATATTCATATTTTTAGCGAATGATCTTTTATGATTGAAGACTGATGTGACTTTGAGGTGGAGTTATTATTGATTATGAAGTGATTCATATTTGATATTCCAAAGTGGGGTTTTATGAAGGGTTTGGACTTCTTGATTATTTTTGGGATGTGAAGTATGCTCAAGGATGGGTAATTTTCCTCGAAGTTTTGGATGTTCAAGGATTGAAGTTGCCTCTTGTAGCTTTGGATTATAATGTCTCACATCCTAAAAACCGGATTAGAAGGCTATTGAAGATTTGAAGATTTGATGATCACTTCTACATTCTTGTCACGATTGAGGTATTAATTCGCGAAGTTGCTCTTTTGGAACTAGATGTTAGGCCATACATTCCAATCTTGGGGGGCGGGGGGGGGGGGGGGGGGGGGGGGGGAATGTTGGGGTGAAAACCTCTCCATGGGATGTTGACATAGAAGGCTTTCCCCTATTCGATGTAGAAGGTGATTGTGAAGGTCTAAGAGAAAGTGGAAGGCTTTTCATATAGTAGGCCTTATGGGTTGAGTTTCCCTATATATATATATATATATAATAGTTAAGTATACCTTGCAGGTTGAGAGAGTACCCATATTTTGTATAGATGAGTAGTTTAGGTTAGAGAGAGAGAGAGAGAGAGATAGTATTGTATACAAGCATGCACATGCTTATATAAATTTTGTACTACTCCATTGTTTATATACTTGTGCTTAAACATTAATTTGTGTTTATTCGATTATGCACTTCATAATTCCGCAATGTCATTTCCATGGGATCCTACAGATTTATTTTGCATGTATATATTGTGATGCCCAGCTCGATCATGTACTTAAGCCTACTATGATTCTTGTGATAACTACCTGTATTACAGAATGCTAATGTACACCAAAATTGTAGTAATTTTAAAATAAGGAATAAAATTATTGGGTGTACTTGGTATGAAAACTTGGGTATTACAAGTTGGTATTAGAGTCGTGGTTTAAGTGAATTAGGTTCTTATAATAGATTCTTAATCTTAAACCATAAAGTAGAGATGATAATTGATCTGATCTGAAAATTATGAGTTAGATATGCTATTAGACATTTTGGGAATTTCGATATAAATAGAATACATATATATATATATATATATATATATATATATATATATATATATATATATATATATACACACACACACACACACACATATTGTTCCCTATAAATAATGTCGTGGAGCATGAGAAGGATTACGGAGCATGATTGTGAGATCGTAAGCGGAATATGTAGCGTGGAAACCAGTGATATGCAGCATAGTGATCTGAGATACTCGATGCAGTTAGATTGATAAATAGAAATGTACTTTTCTAACCACGACATGGGAAGAGAGTAACCAGTACATGGCCCTAAAGTATAATGTTATAATTGAGTTGTAGAGAACAGAACGTGGAAAGAATGCGACCACAATGTGACTTGATTACCATGACGTGGTTGGGATCAAACCACAATGTGGTTCCGAGGGTGAGTAAATAAAGGTAGTGTACTTAAGTGTAACATCCTGCAAAACCATGACAAAAAATTTCATTTTTAAATGACATTTTCATAAATCCATAAACTGTCAAACATTGTCTTTCAACCAAAACCATTGAAATCAGTGTATTAAAATAATCTCTCAATCCCAAAAATCAGCAGGAGGATGTGTACGATCATGGTGTCGCCTTTCCCCATTCATTTGAAGTACTTGAAACATTGAAATCAACAACTTGAAGCCAAAGCTTAATGAGTTCCCCCAAAATACCCCTCATAACAATACATATAGAATGCATGCACACCAGGCCTACAATATAACACTGTATTGCCCCCGTACACACATTCATCGGACTGGATTGCCCCAGGTTTGTTTGCCTACATTACAAAATCGTACTGCCTCAACCTAACCTCATTATGTTGACATATGAAAACAGATAGTCAATAACCATCAAATACAGGTAATCATACAAATCTACCAATCTAACAGATCATTGCAGTATACCAACATCCTACACATAAGGACACATATTGTAGTACAAAGTATTGTGAGAAAATTCACCTCACAGCATAGTAGAAATAGCATTGATCACAAATTCAAAAACCAGCACTACAAGTCACCTATAAAGCAAACAAGGACAACAACTCAAACTACGACCACAAAACCCTAAATTTAACCTAAAGTCAAACTTGGTAAAAAAGTCAACGGTCCAGTCAAAATCAATACCCCAAAGGTCAATCACCACGTCACCACATTGTGACCACCAATTGGTCACATCGTGGCATAATGAAGACAAAATAATCATGGATCAGGCCCTCATCACGTCATAATGACCAAAGTGTCACGTCATGAGGAACGCTCTAGACTGACTAATAACTTCAGATCTTAATCCTTTAATCCATGCAACCAAACCTTCCAAAAGGCCTTCTTTATCTCAGAATACCATAAAAATCATAGCTTTCTAGACATGCATGTCCCAAACACAAGCTAGGTCAAAATGAAAGTAAAATGAGCTCTAATCCCATGCATGAAACCTAAAACTCACTAGTGTTCCAGATATTGGATATAGGGTAGAAAATGAGTCTTGAGAACTTATAAAGTTGCTAACTTTATGAGATCCCAACACTCAAACTTCCATAAATTATGAGAAAAGTGAGCTAAATAGTAGATCTAATAAGCTTGAGCTAAAAAGGTAAGAACTTGAGGACTTAAAAGAGTCCTAATGCAAATCAAGATGATGATGGAGTGGCTAGCAAGCTAAAATGATGCACCAAATTCCTTCTCTTCTTCTTCAAGGCTTCAAATCACCAAAAATGGAGCTCAAATAACAATAATGGAAGATTAGGGTTTTTGGAGGGTAAAGGGTGGCGATGGAGGCAGAGGGTGAGAAAACCCTAGCCCTCACTTCCCTTAAATAAGGGGGCAATCCCCAAAATTAGGGTTTTAGCAAGCAAGAGTTGTCACATCATGACCCACATGTGGTCACGTCATGACAATTGAATGGGATGCATGTTTCCTCAAGCATAGTCACGTCGTGACACCCAAGTGCTCAAGTAGTGACCATGGTTTAAATCCTTAAAATGATTAAAAACTCAAAGGCAATGCTTACTTCGAACTTGTGTTATAATTCTCCCCCACTTAAACTAGATTTTATGCTCAAAATCCTCAGCTATAAATAGAACTGGGCAGTGCTCGCGCATCTCCGACTCAGGCTCCCATGTTCACTTGGAGCCCTTCTTATGCTGCCATTGAACCTTGATTAAAGGTACCACGCAAGGTCTTCGTCTTCCTATCCAGAATATCCACTGGCCTCTCCACATAATTTAGGCGCTCATCGACTTGAATATCGTCTTATGGAACCATTGTCGCATCATCAACTAAGCACTTTCGAAGCTGAGAAACATGGAAGGTGTTATGCAACTGACTAAGCTCCTAGGCAGGCACAACCGGTAGGCCACCTTACATACCCTGACCATCAGTCTAAAAGGTATGATAAAATGAGGGGCCTAACTTGCCCCGCTTCCTGAAGTGTATAACACCCTTCCAGGGCAATACCTTCAATATAACCATATCCCGAACCTGAAATTCCAACTCATACCGAGGTATGTCATCGTAACTCTTATGTAGGCTCTGTGTTCTTTGTAACCTCTGACTAATCTTCTTAATAATCTATGTCGTCTGGAGAACCACCTTAGTCCTCCCTATGACCCTATGGTCAACCTTTCCCCAATAAACTGGAGTACGACACTTCCTCCCATAAAGAAGCTCATACGGAGGTGCACTGGTGTTGGAATGATAGTTGTTATTGTAGAAAAACTTGTATAAGTGGAGGTAGGAGTCCCAACTCCCACCAAAATCAATTACACAATCCCTCATCATATCCTTAAGCTTCTGAATAGTTCGCTCACTCTGACCATCTGTCTGTGGGTGATAAGCAAAGCTGAAGTGTAGTCTCGTACCCAATTCCACATGAAACCTCTGCCAATACCAAGAAGTAAAACGTACATCCCGGTCAGATATGATGGAAACTGGTACACCATGGGGAGCAACAGTCTCGCGCATATATATGTCGGCCAATTTCTCGGTCGAAGAACTCTCCCGAATGGCAAGGAAATGGGCACTCTTTGTCAGGCGGTCAACAATAACCCATATGACATCAAATCCCTAGACCTTCCTAGGCAATTTGGTGATGAAATCCATGATGATCTGCTCCCATTTCCACCTGGTAATCTCCAAGGGTTGCAGTTTGTCATGTAGTCTCTGATGCTCTTCCTTGACCATCCGACAGGCTAAGCATCTCTCCGCATACCATGCTATCTCTCGCTTCAAGCATGGCCACCAATATCTAAATCTTAAGTCTTGATACATCTTCGTGGCTCTAGTTTGAATCAAGACCCTAGACTTGAGTGCCTCCTCCATCAATTTCTATCGGACCCCACCAGAAACTAGGACCTAGACACACGCACATTGCGTTATAAGCTTGTGACTATCAGTGGCAAATCTACCAATCTGTCCCATGATCTTCTCCTACTTTCAATTTTCCCTCCAGATTCCCTCGGCCCGAGACTCCTTAATCAAATCCAGGAGTAGTGACTCGATGGTATTCCTCAAACAGAGCCCTCGAACAAGATCACTAGCCGTTTTGCGACTCAAAGCGTCGGCGACCACATTAACCTTCCCTGGATGATAAAGAATGTCATAGCCATAATCCTTGACTACATCAAGCCACCTGTGTTGCCTCATATTCACATTCGGCTAATCCATAAGAAACCTCAGGCTCTTGTGATATGTCTAAATGGTACACCGGAACCCATAGTGATAGTGTCTCTAAACCTTGAGACCAAACACCACTGCCCCCAACTCCAAATTGTGTCTTAGATACCTAACCTCACGAGGCTTCATCTTCCCGGGAGCATACCCAATCACCCTACCCCGTTGCATGAGTATCACCCCCAAACTCATGACAGAAGCATCACAAAACACCATAAAATCCTCAATGCCCTCTTGAAGGGTCAATACCGGGGCCTCACATAACATCTTCCTAAGAGTCTCAAATGCAGACTGCTACTCAGGCCCCCAATGGAAATCCACACTCTTATTTGTCAAGCGAGTCAAAGGAACAACAATCTTGGAAAAATCACGAATGAACCTCCGATAGTAACCTGCAAACCCCAAAAAACTCCTGATCTCCAAGGGGGACTTCGGGACATCCCATTGCATAACTTCCTCAATATTGGCCGGGTCGACTAGAATCTCGTTCTGATTGATAAGGTTTCCTAAGAAATGGACCTTTTGTAACTAGAACTTGCACTTGGAGAACTTTGCATAAAGCCTCTCTCTCCTCAGCACTCCAAGTAACTCTCGTAGGTGATCCTCGTGATGCTTCGTGGTCTTGGAGTAGACCAGAATATCATCAATGAAAATAATGACCAGTCTATTGAGCATCGGTCTGCATACCTGATTCATCAAATCCATAAATGTTGCAAGATCCTCTTCTCTAACCCTCATATTATGGGATTCTGACCTCAGATCAATCTTGTAGAAACAAGATGCACCTTGGAACTAATAAAAAAGATCATCAATACTAGAAAGTGGGTAACGATTCTTCACTGTTAACTTGTTCAACTCCCAATAATCTATGCACATATGGTGAGATCCATCCTGCTTCTTTATAAATAGAATCGTTACTCCCCAGGATGAACTGCTTGGTCAGATAAACTGCTTGCCCAACAGCTCCTACAGTTGAGAGGAACACTCTTGCATCTCGTGTGGTGCAAGGCGATATGGTGCCTTAGCAACCGAGGTCGCACCAGGGATCAGATCGATCCTAAACTCCACCTACCGTATGAGAAGAACATCAGGTAATTCGTACAGAAAAACATCTGGAAACTCTCTAACCACTGGTACATCCGCAACCGACTTTTTCCCGTCAACTCGAGTGTCGACCACATATGTGAGATAACCTGAACATCCAATTTGGAGATACTACCTGTTGGGTTTTGAGCACTATAACACTCATTTGGTGTACATGCAACCCTAAATGCTTTGGATCTATGTTTTCTCTAATTATACATGCATATTTTCAATTTTCCAAAGCATTATCCTAACTAGCATACAACTGAACAATACAACTAGTTAGATGACTTACCTCTTAGAAGGACTTGTAGTTCTTAACCTTTGAAAGCTTGAGCTCCCCAAGTGTGATGCCTCTAATGGTTCACAAACACCAATATGCAAGAAGAGGCTTGAGAGAATAAGTTACTTAGCTCAAAATCAATATCAAACTTCTTAGAATGATGGTGTAACCGATTTTGGTTCTAGGGGGTGTGCTTTTATAGTGTAGAAAAGGCTAGGGTTACACCTTGTAAACCCTAATGACCTTTCTTATTACTTAGGCTCCATGGATTAACCTCCATGGACTATCCATGGATTATCTCATTGGTTTAGCCCATCCTAAATAACCATTGATCATTAGCCCACATTTTAAGAATCATTGATTTACACAATCAATCCCCATATATTTAATTAGTCTCTTTTGACCACCAAATTAATTCTTGATCAATACTAATTAAATATGATTTCATATTAATATATTATACTTATAATATATTAATAAATCATAAATAACCTTATTCTCAAAAGTCCATCCTATCAAATTCCACAAGTGAAGGCAACCCAAAAGGACCATGCTACAATCAGGTCAAGTATATCCTGATTATAGTTATGGGTTTACACACAAAATCCAACAGTCTCCCACTTGGATAAGTCTAATAACTATAACTGCCAATGCGACTTTAGGATCCGACTTAGAAATCGTAAGCTTTCAAAAGCCGTTGTCAAACTCTGACCTAGTCAGTGACGCGTCCTTCAGATAAGGGATCATATATTCCTCTGTTCTCAAGATATCTATGCGGACAAACACATGGAACATAGTCATACTTATTGTCCTGCAATTTGTTTCCCGATTTCCGATTCGTGTGACATAAAACATAACTGAACACATCAATTTAGTTCTGACTGGGCCCGACACATAGTCAAAACATAGTCATCGAGGGGCCCAAGATATCGCTTTTAAGCCACTTAGGATAAAAGGAACATATAAACTTCGACATTATATGCTTGTACTAACTACTTATCAAATCATGCACAACGACACGTTTTATAACATCAAGTTACTGATGCATTTTCATACCATCAATTCACAACCAACTCATAGTCAACAACTCATATATCTTGGTTTGAAGATTATATGATATTATCGTCTCACAATTACTCGTGATAAATTCCATGAAGTAATTCAGGTGAGCGCGGGTTGAATCCATTACTCAAATCTTATTTTAGGAGCACTCATGAATGGTGTAGCAAACTTTTGCTATGTCTAACACCTTAGACAATCTACAAGCCAACTCATGACAGTCTTCTGTCATACTTACTTCCAATGTATGATCGACTGTGGATTGTTTGAATAATTTTATTATTCTGGAAGTCAAAACATGCAAAGTGAAACAATACTAAATAATTGGCACAAGACAATAACTTTTCTTATAAATAAAACTCCTTTTGTTTAATCATCAAATGTCAATTACAATTTAGCTATTACAAGCTTCTATTTATCTAGCCGCTAAAACTAATATCGTTCGTTAGCCCAATACCCCTTGCATGCTGTAAGTGCTTAACCCTAGTCATTCTGTTTGTAAGGGGATCTGCTGGGTTGTCCTCTGACGATATCCCCTTTACCACGAGGTGTCCTTCTTCTACTTGATGTCTTATGAAGTGGTACTTTCTTTCGATATGCTTGTATCTACCATGATCTCTCGGTTCCTTGGTTAAGGCAACCGCTCCTTCATTATCGCAGAAAATCTCCATAGGCTCCTTTATGGATGGTATGACTCCAAAGTCTGCGATGAAGTTTTTCAACCATATCACCTCCTTTGATGCTTCGCTTGCTGCTATGTACTCTGAATCGCACGTTGAATCAGCTACAGTCTCCTGCTTGGAACTTTTCCATGTCACTGCTCCTCCATTCAGGGTAAACACCCAGCCCGAATGAGAGCGGAAATTATCTCTATCGATTTGAAAGCTAGGTGTCACTATACCCCGTCAATCTCAAGTCATCACTCCCACCGAGGATAAGGATCCAATCCTTAGTTCTCCACAGGTACTTAATAATGTTCTTAACTGCAGTCTAATGAACTTTACCAAGATTCCCTTGATATATGTTGACCATGCTCAAAGCAAAAGCCACATCAAGGCGAGTACAATTCATAGCATACATGATCGAGCCAACTGCGGAAGCATATGGTATTCGAATGATCTCTCCTATCTCAGCCTCTGTATTCGGACTTTGAGTCTTACTCAGTTTGGTATTGCTTTGGATAGGTAAGTCACCTTTCGTGGACTTCTCCATGCTGAAGCGTTTCAACACCTTGTCCACGTAGGTAGTTTGACAAAGTCCTATTAGTCTTTTACTCCTGTTTCTCAATATCCTTATCCCTAGGATGTAAGCAGCTTCCCCAAGGTCCTTCATAGTGAAACACTTCCCAAGCCAGGACTTAACTTCCTACAAGGTTGGGATGTCATTTCCTATGAGTAGTATGTCATCGACATATAATACCAGAAAGCTTACTATACTCCCACTAGCTTTGACATATACATAGGACTCATCCCCGCTTCTCGAAAATCCAAACTCTTTGACTTTCTCATCAAAACAAAGATTCCATCTGCGAGATGCTTGTTTCAAACCATAAATGGATTTCTCAAGCTTACACACTCTATTTGGGTACTTTGCATTGACAAAACCCTCTGGCTGACTCATGTAAACATCTTCAGCCAACTTTCCATTAAGGAAACCGGTTTTGACATCCATTTGTCATATTTCAAAGTCATGAAATGCAGCAATAGCCAACATAACTCTTATAGATTTGATCTTTCCTACTGGTGAGAAGTTCTCATCATAGTCAACTCACAAAGTTTGAGTAAAGCCCTTCGCAACCAATCGCGCCTTATATGAGTGTACATTCCCATCCATGTCGGTCTTCTTCTTGAAGATCCATTTGCACCCGACCGTCTTACGACCCAGTACATTGTCAACCAAGTTCCAAACTTGATTGTCATACATGGATTGAATCTCGCTATCCATAGCCTCTTTCCATTTAGCAAACTCAGAGTCTGCCATGGCTTCCTTGTAATTGTTAGTTTCATCCAAAACTACCAGTGTGCTATCATAGATAAATGTATCACCTTCATTTGTTATATGAAAACCATATAGCGCAGGTGGAACACTAACTGTACTGGAACGCATGAGAGGTACAGACTCGTCAATTGGTTCAACCGTAATTTCCTCCTCAGGTTGAGTGCTAGTGTTTAAGGTTCCTTCCCCATTTGACTCTTGAAGCTCTTCAAGGTCAATTTGTCTCCCACTACCCCCTTGGCATATGAGCTCTCTCTCATGAATAACTCCTCTCCTCGCAACAAAGACAACATTTTCACTCAGTCTGTAGAAGAGATATCCAAAGGACTTATGTGGGTAGCCGATGAAAATACATCGATCACTCCGAGGTTCGAGCCTGTCATGAGTATCGTGTCTCACGAAAGTCTCGCAACCCCAAACTTTGATGTGGTCTAACGAGGGAACCTTCCCTATCCACATCTTGAGGTGTTTTTGAAACATTTTTGGTAGGGACTAGATTAAGGATATGGGCGACAGTCTCTAAGGCATACCCCCAGAATGAGATAGGTAACGAAGCTCGACTCATCATGGAACGAACCATGTCTAGCAAGGTTCTATTGCGCCTCTCAACCACACCATTAAGTTTTGGTGTCCTAGGTGGCGTCAATTGCAAAACAATTCCACATTCCGTAAGATAGTCAAGGAACTCGATACTAAGATACTCTCCTCCTCGATTGGATCGCAACATCTTTATCTTCCTGCCCAATTGATTCTCCACTTCTTTCTTAAACTCTTTAAACTTTTCAAAGGTGTCCGACTTATGCTTGATTAAGTAGACATAGCCATATATGTTGTAATCATCAGTGAAAGTCACATAGAAGCGATTAGCATCCCTTGTGGCGGTTCTGAATGGTCCACACACATCAGTGTGTATGAGATCCAACCGAACTTCACCCCTTTCACAAGTACGAGTGAAGGGTGACTTGGTCATCATTCAAGTAAACAAGATTCGCAAGTTTCATCAGACTTCAAGTCAAATGACTCCAAGACTCCATCCTTTTGGAGTTAGGCTATGCGCTTCTTGTTGACATGTCCAAGACGATAATGCCACAAGCATGCCTTGTCCAGATCATTGGAAGAATCAATGTGTAACACATTATCTCCTAAGTTATCTACAACCATCACAGTTTCATATATACGATTGCAAGCTAATGCTTCAAAATAAAATACACCATTGTAATAAGCATTAATACCACCAATTTCATTATTAAAAGAAAAGGTAAAACCTTGTTTATACAAATTGTGAAAGGAAATAATATTTATCGCCATATCGGCCGAGTAAAAACAATTATTCAAATCTAAATTTAAACCATTACTAAGCAATACAGAATAAACTCCAATATTGGTTACAGGTGACACTTTCCTATTTCCCATGATTAAGTTTATCTTCCAGTGCTCCACATCCCTACTTCTTTTTAGTCCCTGCAAATCAGAACAAATGTGAAATCCACAACCTGTATCAAGGACCCAAGAATTAGCATGTGATGAGTTATTAGATTGAATAGTGTAAATACCTTCAAAGGAGGGCTTGATCTTGCCATCCTTTATGTCCTGCAAGTACTTGGGTTAGCTTCGTTTCTAATGCCCTTTTTCATGGCAGTGGAAGGAATCTGTATCCTTCGGATTGGAGGATGGATTAGCATAACCAAATTTGGTCCCACTTGAAGAGGATCCATCAAGAGACTTTCCCTTACGGCTCTTGTAGGGATCCTTCCTCTTCTTTCCCGTCCATGTCCGATTTCCAAAACAGGGGCAGAAGTAGGAGTAGGAGTAGACACAACCGACTTACCTTTCAAGTTGCTTTCTGCAGTTCTCAAAAGGCCTTGAAGCTTGCTAAGAGTGACCTCCTCCTTGTTCGTATGATAGGTCATACGAAACTGATCGTAACAAGAAGGTAAAGAGTGTATAATAATATCTATGGCCAACTCTTCATCAAAATTAACTTTCAATTTAAGCAAGTCGTCCACAATCTCTGCATCTTTTGCAAGTGGGTCGTGATTGGTTCACCATCCTTCATTTCGGTTGTGATCATGGAGGCAATGATCTCATACCTCTCCTGCCGAGTACTTTGATGGTATATTTCCATCAAATCTTGATACATTTCAAAATGATAGTAGTCCTCATAGAACTTCTGCAGCTCAGCAGTCATGGTAGCAATCATTAGACATGACACCTTTGTTGCATCCCTCTCATGAATAGTATGTTCAGCGATTTGTTCGGGAGTAGCAGTGGTGACATCAATCTCCTTGAGCTCTTTATCTAGGACATATTCTTTGTCCTCATAGCGAATAGCCATTCGGATGTTTTGAATCCAGTCATTGAAGTTCGAGCCATCGAAAATGACCCTCCCACATAGGTTCATGAAGGAGAAAGAGCCTGAAGGGATTGGGTTGGAAGCATTGTTTGGGATAGACATCTGAAAAAGAACAAAGTTTAGGTTAGATGATAATCCTTAATATTACACCCAAATTAAATATTAAGGCTAGGACCCAACACAATATTCTACAATTGCAAAAAGGGATGTCGTAATCTCATTGTAAAATATTTGAAGGTAGGTAAATGACGATTTACCAATTTCCACCATGAAAAAAGAAATAGATTATTAAGTTTTAATTGGATTGAAATTCCTAGATCCTTTGAGATTCATTAAACTTTTCAATGACATGTTTAAATCTCGATTGTGCCCTTCAAGTTTGTGACTGGGATGCCGAGGATCACAAACAAGGTGTCAATAACCATGAAAATTAACTTGGTACACCCAATGTTATAAATCACCTAATCAATGTGTCGGTTAACCACACACGCTCCATCGATCTATGATTAACATCAAGCTACCCTTTGCCACACATTTTTAGTCCCAGATTAGTGTGTCGGTTAACCACATACGCTCCACTAACGACTTAACAAGGTGCAAAGTATAATTTCATGGATTAGCACCATTTTCACATTTTCCTAAAGTAACTAAGATTGGGAATTTAATAACAGTTTAGTTACTTTATATTTATCATTATACTTTTAATGAGGGAGAATTAATGTCCTATCCTACTCATTCGGCTAACGACCCTCCACCAGTCAAGGAAGCGGTAGGTGAGAGTGGACACCCATTAAACCACCATTTTATAGGCAGTAACCTTATCCCCCCCCCCCCCCCTTATAGACCGGCTTCGTCAATGAGGCCTACTAACGGTAAGACCGACTAGTCTTATATATATATATATATATATAATTAAACTTATAATATTATAAAGTATAAGGGTTGAATTTTAACTTTTAAAACTCTAGGGTTTGGAATTAAAGTTTCATTAGTGACACTTTAAAAAAATTCAAAAACTTTAGGGCAAGTTTTGAAACTTGTCAAAAATCTTGGTATTCAAACTTATGAGTTTAAAGCAATTTTAAAGATGACACCTTTCATTTTCCATAACTTGAGGACAAGTTATGGAGGTGATTAAAATTCATTTAGACCAATTTTCAACAATTAAAATTATCATATAATTCAAGATTCATCTAGCTAAACTCATAAACAAGATAATACAAGTCATCAATTTGCAAGAAACTTTGTTTATCATATAAATTAACAATTATCTTAAAACTTTGACAATTATCTTGTAATTGCAATAGGATGATCACTACCATATCAGAAAAAACAGATTTTATGATTCAAAACAGTTTGTGGTAATGATCCTAATCCAATTATGTCCAAAAACCTCGAATTTCTGCAACCAAAAGCTGCAACTCGTCAAGTGCATGAACCGACTCGTCGAGTTGCTCTGTTACTGAGTGGACTCGTCGAGTCAGCTAGTGGACTCGACGAGTTCATCAGTCAGGGGCCAAAAATTCGATTTTTCAACTTTGGAAAATAACAAGCATCAAGTATAATACAAAACAATCCTATGCTCTGATACCATTGTTGGGTTTTGAGCACTATAACACTCCTATGGTTCACATGTAACCCTAAATGCTTTGGATCTATGTTTTCTCTAATTATACATGCATATTTTCAATTTTCCAAATCATTGTCCTAAATAGCATACAATTGAACAATACGAATAATTAGATGACTTACCTCTTAGAAGGACTTATAGTTCTTGACCTTTGAAAGCTTGAGCACCCCAAGTGTGATGCCTCTAGTGGTTCACAAACACCAATATGGAAGAGGAGGTTTGAGAGAATAAGTTACTTAGCTCAAAATCAATATCAAACTTCTTAGAATGATGGTGTAACCGATTTTGGTTTTAGAATTGTGCTTTTATAGTGTAACAAAGGCTAGAGTTACACCTTGTAAACCCTAATGACCTTTCATTTTACTTCGGATCCATGGATTAACCTCCATGGACTATCCATGGATTGCTCATTGGTTTAGCCCATCCTAAATAACCATGGATCATTAGCCTACACTATAAGAATCATTGATTTACACAATCAATCCCCATATATTTAATTAGTCTCTTTTGACCACAAAATTAATTCTTGATCAATACTAATTAAATATGATTTCATATTAATATATTATACTTATAATATATTAATAAATCATAAATAACCTTATTCTCAAAAGTCCATCCTATCAAATTGCACTGGTGAAGGCAACCTAAAACGACCATACTATAATCGGGTCAAGTACATCCCAGTTATAGTTGTGGGCTTAGACACCAAATCCAACACTACCTAGCCCTAGCACTCGAACAAAAAGTTGAAACAACCTTGGTACCCTCACCATAAATGGTTAGCTCTCCCCCACTGGGTTTCGAACAACTACTCGCTGACTCTTGTAATCGATCACGACTCCAAACCTACTCAGCCAGTCCATCCCTACAATCATCCATACACCCCCCATAAGGATGGGAATCATGTAAAACGAGTAGGGCATCCCGAATATCTCCAAATTACAATCATGAAACACGCTCGAAGCAAAAACCTTGTGTTCGTTGGTGATGGAAACTTGCAACAGACACTCCAATTTTCCAAGGTTCATAACAAAATCCTCACGGAAGGAATGAGATACGAATGACTGACTCACACCCAAGTCGAAAGGCACAAGAGTAGTTAATGAACTCACTAAGAAGGTACCTATCTCACAAATTTAAGCATACAAAATTTAACTTGACAGAACAATAAACAAATACTTACTAGTAAAATGCCAGGCGCCACCCTGGCTTCCTCTACAGTAAGTTGAAACACATAACCCTTGGCCCTCAGGGCCTTGGCCTTCCCCTGGTGCCCATCTATGATTTGAAGGGTAGTCGGAGCCCGTGCCTGGACTGACCTAGAAGCAAGCAATAAAATTGGCCTTCACACGACCAACCTGATCGTAGTGGTAATAAATTGTGGATCTCGGTGGCAGAGCTTGTTGGTGGCAATTATTCGCATAATGACTCTCCCTGGCACATTTGTGGCACCCAATCGCTAATCAGCAATCCCTCTCATGTACCTTCCTGCACTTTCCACAAGTATAGCCCCTCTAACCTCCGGACCGTGAATCGTCGGGCTTGAACCACTTCGTTGATGGCTGAGTTTGAACTGGGGTCTGCCTCTTCTCTCTCGTTTGGGTCTAAATCTCAATATCCCTCCTCCATAAGAATGACTGCAGCTTAAAAAGGGAACGATATTGTTGCGTTGACACAAACTCACAGATCTCCACCTTGAGTATGCTCAAGTAGTAGGAAATTTGAACCTACTCTGAAGCAGCATACTCGGGGGAAGAAAAGGGCTATATCAGTAAACATCCTGGTGATCTCCATCACCGACTTTGTCGTCTGCTTCAGCTACAGATACTGCAGAGCTAACCCCTCCCTCTCAATCAATGGAACATACTCAGTACGGAACATCTCCGTGAACAACTCCCAAGTCATTATGGCGTTATCTAATGGAGAATAAGCATCGGTCACCAGCTTCCACTAGTCCTCTGGGCATGAGCATGTGAAGAAACAACCCTCCACATTAGATAACCACCTCATGGCAGAGATTGTTTCCTTGACGCCATCGAATTTTGGGGGCTTCGTGTTGCTGAAGTCCCAGTATTACATCATCCCTCTCCCCTAAAATCCCACATCAACAATGGTTGTAGTGGCTACGGTAGCAGCAGCCTCTGAAATGGAATCATAACGCACATCAAATAGCTCAATCATCGCAGTCTTCATAGACCCAAACATCTCCGGGATCGCCTCCCTAACTGTCATGGTTACCTGGGTGATGATCATCCCACGAATCTCATCATTCTTGAAACCTGGCCTTTCCAGGCCACCAACTCATGATCGTGATCCTCTCGTGGTCTCCATACTAAAAATAAACCAAAACTCATAAGAAAATCACATTATATTCGATCACATGACTACTCAACCACTAAATCCTCGGAATTCGTGACTTCCTTGATACGCATATGGATCTTGTGCTTTTAGTAGTACAGGCGCATACTACCTTCCACACCTACATGTATTTGTCTCGAAAGATTTCCATGAACTTCTTAGCCACAAATCCCAAGTAACTAGAATATGCATACATCCTATATTCACTCTCTTAAGAGTATCTAACATTCCTTATGCTGACTTTCTAACAACCATACCTACTCATGAAACTTCCACTAACCCTGCAGTTGCCTTGTGTATGCTAATCATACATAACACTGGATTTGATAGACAATCGAATAATTAATTATATCATAATCCCACAACCAAACAAGGAACAGGAAATAAGGACAAATCAAGAATTCACATGCTATAAAATCTTAATTATGTATAACCTTGATGTACACACTAGGCAACTGCAGTAATAATGTCAGTTTCATATAGAATATCAAGAAATCCCCTAGGCTATCAAGCATCATAAATCAAGCAATTTTATCATCTGATTCATGAAGATCCATATCCTACAACCATCATTCAATTCTAACGTATCATCAATATAAACAAGTGTGGGTATCTTGGGGAATAACTTTCCTTGGCTCCGATTGATTGGACACATCGCATTCTCTCCTTCGACTTAAAATTAATTATGAAAATACTTTGTAGATACATAGTTTGAGTCTGTAATCATACAAGTGTTCATCCAATTCTCTCAAACCAGGGCTCTGATACCAACTTGTAACATCTCAAAAACCATGACAAAAAATTTCATTTTTAATATACATTTTCATAAAACTATAAACTGTCAAACATTTTTTTCAACCAAAACCATAAAAATCAATGTATAAAAATAATCTCTCAATCCCAAAAATCAGCAGGTGGATGTGTACAATCATGCTTTCACCTTTCCCTGATCATCTGAACTATCTAGAAACATTGAAATCAACAACTATAAGCCACATTTTAGTAAGTTCCCCCAAAATACCCCACACAACAATACATATACAATGCTGGCACATCGGGCCCACAATATAAGGTGTTGTTTGTTTTTTGAAGAAAAAATTCATGAAGTCTGCGGACCTACTCTGCAACCCTCTGCAATAGAAGAGGTGGACCAAACGGCTGCAAACTATAATAAGAAACATGTTTGTTTTTTTTTACATCTGTAGATATTAAACAATTAAATTAAACTGGTTTATAAACCGAAATAGTTTTTTAATACTGAAAAATTAATAATGTATGACATTTCAGCAATAATTTATGGTATTTCAGCAAAAAATAATAATTTAACAAAAAATAAAGATATTTTAGCAAAAAAAATAATTATATTTAATCAAGAAATTATCATTATTCAATATAGAAAATCGAAAAAAAAAATTATTCAACAAGAATAAACTAAAAAAAGGTAAAATAAGATTTCAGCAACATATAATCAAGATTTCAGCAAGAAAAAAAGAAGAAGAAGAGGTTGGAAGAGGCAATACAAAAAACAAATAGCTACGACATTAAAAGTGTTGCGCGTGTGCTGCGTCGCGCAACAATAAGAGGTCTGAAGAGGTTTTTTTTTAAAAGCACCTAACATTGGATTGCCCCAGGGCCCATAATCATTGGATTGGATTTCCCCCGGGCCCACAGTCCTCAGACTGGATTGCCCTCGGCCTATAACACAGGGCTGGATTGCCCCAAATTTGTTGTCATACAACACAAAGTTGTACTACCTCAACCCAACCGCACTATATCGACATATGCGAACAGATAATCAATAACCATCAAATACAGGTAATCATATAGATCTATCAATCTAATAGATCACTACAGTATAACAACATCCTACACACAAGGAAACAAAATGCAGCACAAAGTATAAAAAGAAAACTCATCTCATAGCTTAGTAGAAACAGCACCGATCATAGATCCAAAAACCAACACTACAGGTTACATATACAACAAACATGGACCACTACTCAAACTACATCCCTAAAACCCTAAATTTGACCTAAAGTCAAACTTGGTCAAAAATTCAAAAGTCTAATCAAAGCTAACACTTTATAGGTCATTCATTCGGTCGCCATGTTGTGACCACCCATTGGATCAGGCCCTCGTCAGGTCGTGACGACCAAAGTGCATGTCGTTAGGACGCTCTGCACTGACTAATGCCTTCAGCTCTTAATCCTTTAAGTCATGAAACCAAATCTTCCAGAAGGCCTTCTCCATCTCTAAATACCATATAGATTTTTATACATGCATGTCCCAAACACAAGATAGGTCAAAAGGAAGGGAAAATGATCTCAAATCCCATGCATGAAACCCAAAACTCACTAATATTTCTGATCTGGGACAATGGGTAGCAAAAAGTGAGCCAAATACTAGATCTAATATGCTTGAGCTAAAAAAGTGGGAACTTGAGGACATAAAAGAGTCCTAATGCAACTCAAGATGGTGATGGAGTGGCTAGCAAGCTGAAATGATGCACCAAATTCCTTCTCTTCTTTTTCGAGGCTTCAAATCGCCCAAAATGGAGCTCAAATATCAATAATGGAATATTAGGGTTTTTGGAGGGTGAATGGAGGTAATGAAGGTTTAGGGTGAGCAAACCCTAGCTCTCACTTCCATTAAATAGGGGACAATCATCGAAATTAGGGTTTTGCCATGCAAGAGTTATCACGTCATGACCCACATGTAGTCATGTCGTGACAACTAAATGGGATGCGTGTTTCATCGGGCACAGTCAAGTCGTGACACCCAAGTGGTCATATCGTGACTAAGGTTTAAATCCTTAAAATAATTGATAATTCAAAAAAATGCTTACCTGGAATTGGGTGTTACATTAAGGTAGTCGTGATGCGACGAGAGTCTTCTAATGCATACTAAAAGTAGATTGTTATATGATTAAGTGTTGGTGATGGACCACGATGTGATAAAGATAATACCACAGCGTGGTAACGAAGAGTGAGAAAATGAGACCACGACACAACAAGAAGCTTTCTACGACGTGGTTCATATTGGAAAATGATTTAGATTCTATGTAGATATAAAGTGAGTAGCATTAGGAGAATAAATTCCAAGCGTGTAAAATATGAGAGTATGAATTAAAATAATGATATAACTCCTAAGTAAAGATAACATGAGAAACTATAATGAGAACTTTAGATTGAGATAAGAGATTATTAGATTAGAGAGATAAGATTGAAAAATAAAAGAGAGTGCAGGAGATGAAATAGAGTACAAGAGTGTGAGTAGGAGTGATAATACTACTCTTAAGTTGAGACAACACAATCGAGATTGATTTTAAGAAGGAGATTGGATGAGTTATATTAAATAGAGATAAAGATGTAGATACAATGAGATTAAAGATGAGAACCTTTTACTGAGATCATGAGACTCACATAAGATCCATGATAGGTAATTGGATCTTATTGTGTAAAAGATCGAGATAAGTGAGAATTTTGATCGAGATGATAGACTTATATGATTCATCTATAAGAGGTGATTAGATCATTTCATGTATATGATTGAGACTTACATATTTAGACCCATAATAGGTGATTGGGTTTATTGATGAAGATGATACTTATGATTGAGTCTCCGAGAGATGACGAGGCCTAATCCTAATATGAGATCTATTGTAATATGTTTGAGTAATTGATCTCAATAATCTGAGTAATAGATCTGAGTAATTGATAATGATCAGAGTAATTGATATAATTAATTGATTAAGATTGAACAAAGTGATTAGTATTGATCATAATGATTAATCTAAGTGATTGATTTTGATAAAGAGAGAGGTTTTTTATTTTATTTTATTTAAACGTTAAAGACTATTTATTAAGATCAATGTTAAATCATAATAAATTAATAAACATTATAAATAAATAATCATGAACACCTTTTATCTTGAAAACAAATAAGTTTGATTAAAAATATTTACTGCTAATAATATTTAAAATATTTTTGTCAAGAATTTTATATCATCAATAGCTACATTTGAACAATAATATTGTATCATCTTTTTCCCAACGAATCATATTTCACAAGAAAACACTAATATACATATAATAATCTTTAAAATTTAATGATTTAAATCAAAAGTAAAAATATATAAAACCATGGTACATACAAAACATTTTATTTTTAGATATATAATAGATTTGAGATCTTTTTTTTATGACGGTGATTTTTGTTCATAAATCCAATAATTTAGAATAACGAAATAATGATTGTCAATTAAGTAATAATTTACGTTGGAAAAAAATTGTTTAATAGAAAAAGAAAGCTTCAAAACACGGAGCAATAAAACTTTTTAAATGGGCCTCATTTTTCACGTGGAAATTGGTATTCACACATGTGTTTTTTAAGTAGTGACGATTGTTTCATAGTGACAGGTCGGCACAAGAATCATGGGATTATGCAAAACAGGAAATCGTCTATTAAAATTCAGTTGGTACGGATATATTCGTCAAGGGATCTCATTCGTCAACTACATCCTAAGAGTATCTTTAGTAATTTTTTTTTATAACTTATTATTATTTGTTTGAATTATTTGCTTATTTTTATTGATCATTCAATATATATTAACTATTTTATTTAAAACTATTTCACTTTCTATTTTTGATTTACTTTGATTTATAAATATAAAATTTATAGATAAAAAATTATACAATATATAAATATAAATTATCGTAATAAGTAAATTGTTTGTACATAAATGAATGTTTATATTAAAATATGATGTGTTTCAAAAAAGATTAGTTAAATGAGAGGGTTTTATATAATATTTTAGATAGATAATGATAAAATAGTTAAATTAAAAAAAAGTTATAAAAAGTTTAACCATTGAAAAAACAATTTAATTAGAGGTCAATAAAAATAAAATAGTGAAGTGACAATAAAAATAAAAGCTTCTCCAATGGGAGCTTTTTTTTATAAGTTATTACTATAGGCTAATTAATAATGAGCACTAATTAATAGTGACAATCTATTATTTTGTGACGTGAGGGTAAAAAGTTAAAAATAAAATGGTGATGGCAGTGCAAAAATATAATATGTTAGAGCATCTCCAATGATTAAGCTATTTATAGTTTAAAGTTATTGTCACATCACCATTCTATTAATTTTAACCTCTAAATAAATGGTCTCTTCAATGGTTAAACTCTTCAAAAGCGGTAAAAACGCGGTGAAACCATAACGTGCGGCAAGCTTACCGCAACAGAGCAAGGGGGTTGGTGGGGTGTTTACCGCACACCATCGTGCGAATCACATATCACGGTGTACGGTATAAGGTGCATCCTAGGGTCTCAAAAAAATTTCAAAGTTTTTACCACAAAATAGTCATAAAAATAAAAAAACAACCAAAAAAGCCATTACTTTTTGCAGATAATCACTTACGAAAATATGTCATTTTTTTTGGCAATACAGTGTCATTTTGGAGATTTGACTGCGGAAAATCTAGGTAGATTTTTGCAATTCAAACTGAAATTTTAGTTTTTTTTCTAACTTGAAATATTTATAATGTTTCAAACGAAATGTGTTTGGGATGAATTTTTTCATTGTGTCCGTTGTAGAAGGACTATCCATGGATATATCACACTCCAAATTTGGATGTTGAGAGCCATATTTATTTAGCTCAAAAATAGAATAGTCGTGAAAAAATATAAAAAAATAACCCAACTTTGAACATTCATAACATTTTCATACAAAGTTCATTTGGGCTAAAAAAATTTCATTGTATTCTTTGTAACAAAACTTATCCATGGACATATCACACTCCAAATTTGGAGTTCAGGAAGTCATACATTTTTTAGCTCCAAAGTAGGCTCCTCATTGAAAAATATAAAAACACCATGTTGGATTTTATTCATAATTTAGTTTCAAAAACTCAAGAATAGCAACATAATCATTTTAAATTTGAACAAGATAAACAAGTTTATAACCATTAAATGATAATCTTGAAAACAAAGGAAAGATAACAACAACCATAGAAGGAAAAAGATAACAACCTTTGTTGATTTTAAGTTCTCAAAAGGAGGCTTAAAAGTTATATAAGATGACAAAAGACTCAAACTAGAGCTCATCTATATGTATCCACCTAGTAGGTGATAGCCACTAAAGATACAAGTTTTTTGTTGTATATGAGCTTCTTAATCCTTTAAAAGCTAATATTAAATTAGTCTTAAGGAGAAGTACATATCAAACACCAACTTCTCTACTAGTTCTTCAAAAGAAAGCAAGAAGAGAGAGAGAGAGAGGTTACACTTTTTAGATAGAAAATGTAGGGAAATATCAAACTCTTTTGTAAGCCTTCCTTCTCTATATATACTTGTACACAGGGATGTTATTTGGTCCGGAACCAAACCGGAACCGAATAAACCATAAACTAAGAACCAAATACCACTATTTGGTTCCAATAGGTTCGGTTCCGGTTCCAGTTGGGTTCTACTAAGAAAATGTGTTATCTAAGAAGGTGTTCAAAATTGGAACCATATCGGAATAAAAAAAACAAAACCGAATAATACCAATTTACAGAACCGGCAACTGAACCGAATAGCTTAATTATTCCTTATTCGGTTCTGGTTCAAGTTCGGTTTTTTAATTCAAACGTTCATCCCTACTTGTATGCATGTACCATGGACCATACTTTAATTTAGTGAACAAGTATAACAAGTATAGAAGCATGGAAATCTAAGAGGTTGCTCAACAAGCAACATCATACCCCCACGGGGGTCCTCGACCGAAGAATAGGAGAGACAGAAAGTAGAGTAACATTGACTCCATCCTATATCCTTACATGTACATGTGTTATTTATTTGAATGTCAATAGGTCCAAAATAAATGTACACAACATATAAAACATACGTTATGAGTTATTTGTTAACTACTCTCTTAAAATTATTATTTTCATAACATAATGATTTTCCTATTAAATATAAGAGTTGATAATATTTATTAGAAATCAAATTCTAATAAATAATCAATAAATGTCTACTTGGTTAAGAGAGTAATGTAGGTTGTTTGTCCATTGAATGCGTCTAGGCCCAATCTTACAAAGAATGATGTTTAAATGAAGTTGATGGCCTGACTGGTACACCTCTCAGGCATGCACTCTATCCAAGCCACCTTGGGTCTCTTGGCCTTCGGTCTACACTTTTAGCACATGGTTCTTGCTACGTAATCCTTGTAATAAATATTTCTTAATTATGCATTTTGCCTTGGACTCGGTGAGTTGAAGGACCAACTCGCCGAGTAGAAGTGGGATGAGACGCGGGGTCTAAGCTTTGGACTCGGCGAGTCGGCCCCCGGACTCGGCGAGTAGACCTTGTTTGGGCAAAAACCCTAATTCGGGTGTTTGCACCCTATTTAACGCTCTAACTTGGCCTCCTTTGTCCCTAACACTTCCATAGAGCTGTAGAAAGAAACCCTAGCCCCCATATTGTTCTTAAGAGTGATTTTGGCTTTGTGAAGAAGTTTTGGAGCTTAGAAGAAGAAGGAAGAGGTTGAAGTGTACAAGGAGGGAAGGTAGATCCGGAATCCACACTGTGGGAATCCTCCATTCAGGTAGAAAAGTTCTTACCTTGATCACTAGTTCATTAGATCCCCCTTTTTGTCCCAAATTAGTGGGTTTCAAGCCCTAAAACCTCAAACTCCATGTATTTATGCTCTACGTTCTGAAAGGACTTCAGATTGGGACCTTATGGACATCTTAGAAGTGTAAAGTCTCTGTGGTTGGAGTTATTGGGGTCCCTATTGAGTATATGACCTCTTAAAGAGCTTGGATTTGCCTTTTTGAGCTTATGGGGCCATGCATGTACGTAAAGTTTGCAACTTTACGTGATAAGCATGCCCTAGGAGCATAGATCTATGGATTAGAAGCTTGCATGTCTCAGATTTGGTCTGTATGGAAAATGGGTCGAAAGGACTCGGCGAGTCCCAAAGTGGAACTTGGCGAGTTCTATGAAGATGGTCTTAGACTCGGCGAGTTGGAAGAACAACTCGGTGAGTCCTAAGAACAACTCGACGAGTCCTATGAAGATTTCCTGGAACTCGACGAGTGGTTCTTCAAACTCGGCGAGTCATATGAGCTATCACTAAGTAAGAGGGGTTTAAGTGTTGAAGGTTCAACCCTTTGTATCTGCACACATAATTAGCAACTTAACGTCTAGCAATAGTCCCAGAACCCCAAATCCTCTTAAGGGATGCTCTGGTGAGGATTTGGAAGCGAGTAGGAGATCTGCTCGTGGGGACTCGACGAGTTGCTCTTGGACTCGGCGATTGGGATCGCGAGTCGGTTCTATAGTCCTGAGTAGTGAGATAAGGGCGACTCAGTGAGTGGGAAGAGGGACTTGGCGAGTAGGATCGGGTTAGTAGGAGAAGGACTCGGCGAGTCTGTACCATGACTCGGCGAGTCCAGTCAACTGGAAGTTGACTTTAACCAAGGAGTTGACCTTGGACCAGGGGTGGATCAGTCAATTGACCTAAGGGTATTTATGAGTGGCTTATGAGTGGCTAATCTATGTTTATGGATTTGTAGCCGGAGGATTGTCGGTGCAGCAGCCAGACGTCTACCAGTCAGACTTTTGGTAGCTACTTTTCGAGGTAAGTTTCCTTCCAGTAGCAACGGGTCTAAGGCACCAAGGCCGGCCCGTATAGACGATATGTTAGTGTCGGAGTGTGGGCAGAGCCCATATCTCATCGTTGAGTTTGATTATGATATATTCCAGTATGATAGAATTGTTTATACTCGTTGTTTGTGTGATACTTGTATGTTATGGTGAGCAGTTGAGTGTGGGCAAGGCACGTATCTCTCTGATAGTGGAGTGTGGGCGAGGCCCGTATCTCTCAGATAGCAGAGTGTGGGCGAGGCACGTATCTCTCTGATAGTGGAGTGTGGGCGAGGCCCATATCTCTCAGATAGCAGAGTGTGGGTGTGGCCCGTATCTCTCAGATAGCGGAGTGTGGGCGAGGCCCGTATCTCCCAGATAGTGGAGTGTGGGCGAGGCCCGTAACTCCCAGCTAGCGGAGTGTGGGCGAGGCCCGTATCTCCTAGTTGTTCATTGTATGTTTGTATGGTATGAGGTATTATGGGGGAGCTCAATAAGCTTCGTGCTTACGGTTTACAGTTTTGTTTTCAGGTACCCCTTCTTCAAAGGGGAAGGAGCTAGCGCAGTAGCGGTACATCATACACGCACTTGTTTTCCGCACCATGAGTCATTCTGGGATTTTGTACTCTGATAGTTGATTGTTTTCATGTTTCGGTTTTCAGATACGATGTATGTTATGAAATGGTTTGACCAAACAGTGTTTTAATTACAATCATTTTCAAAAGTATTGATTTAAAAAGAAAATTTTTGGACGTGAAATTTGGGTCGTTACAACACTGGTCCGCCTCAACCCAACCACACACAACATGTCGAAATATACATAATAGATAAACACACATATAACCAGTCAACAGACAGTTAGAAAAATCTACAGATCACTAAGCATAGCATCATCCTATATACCAGGATACCGATCTAACAGATCATTACATCACGATAACATACTATCCCATAACATGATATTTAATCCAATTGGCCGACCTTGGTGCCTTCGACCCACAAGTACAGTGAGGAAAACTCACCTCACAGACTGGTCAAATTCAAAGTCAAACTGGCCAAATCAACTGAGTCAACCGAGTCAACCCAGCCAAGTCACCACAAAGTGAGTACGAGGGGCGTACTCCCAGAAACCCAAAAATCTCAATAAGTGCTTAATGGCTTAAGCTCTCATGTCCATCTTTCAGATCAATGGCTAAAATACGCTCAAGAGTCATAAAGTTTCTAACTTTATGACTTTGCATGTCCATTAAGTGCTTAACTCAACTTCTTAATCCATTAAGACCTTCTAAGTGATGCATGGAGCAAAACCAACCATTTGGAACCCATTTTTATGACTCAAGACCCTTCCAAAGGTTTGAAAGGACTACTTAATGGGTCATGAACTCGTCGATTTGGTGCCACTTGTCACCATCTGGTGGCAAAGCATGGGGAGAGAGCAAGGGCTCACATTGTGCCACGTCTCCCACTTTGCAGCAACACCATCCCGATTTCTAAATTCCGTAACTTTCGCTTACGAGCTCTGTTTTCAACGTTCTTTATATCAACGCATAGGTGGGAATGTATTCCACAACTTTCATTTAGACTCCGTTGGCTAATTTTGACTTTATTTTAAAGTTATATTTTTAACATGCAGAGACAAGAAAAGTTCGTTAAAAATTCATAACATTGTCCTCCGTCGTCCGTTTTCGTCTGTCTTTTCATTGTTTAGCTCCTATTGATGTGATCTTTGATTCTCGCTAAGGTTCTGCCCGCTAAAAATCGCTCAATCTAAAATTCGAACTCCGGGTTGCACACTACTATGCCAAATCTTAGAAAATTCATAACTTCCTCATATGAAGTCAGCTTTGGACGTTCTTTTTATGCACTCTCTCAGTTTAATGTATACTACGATTTTCTTTTAGACCGCTAAGGCTAAATATCACTTTATCATAAACTCACTTTTTACGTCACACAACGTCGTGCCAATTTTGTCGCGAAACTTCGATAGGTCATAACTTCTTCGTTATAGCTTGGATTTTAACGTTCTTTGTATCTCCGGTATCCTTGTCACGACCACTACAAATTTCTTCATAGATATCAGTTTTATCTATATTTTTATTTTTGGCGCTTATTTTCATTCTTAATTTTTATGTCTTATAAATAAGTATAATGCACATAAAATCACATAATCCACATAATATTGAAGTAATTCCTCTTTATTACTTCAAAAAAAGTTGCATTTGTTGACCATAACTATTACATCACCATATCAATGCTAAGCCTCGAAACACGGGCATTACAATTCTCTCCCCTTTAGGATGATTCCATCCTGGAATCATCAATAAAATAGGGCTTGTAAAATGACTCCATCCGTTATCTCTTCATCCTAGGTAATAACCGTAACTTCTATGTTCCTTCGAATGAGTATCTAACTCTTGGACTTCTTGACTACAGGCGGTGCTCGATCTTGCACCCACTCTCTATCTCATGTTGGACTTTCATTCGTGACCTTTTTAGTCACAGTCTCGATCCTTATTAGAGACTCCTTCTTCTTCTTTTTTTTTTAACAAACTTAAGATAAGTTCTTTCCTTCGATTACCATAGTAGATCGATGGGTCATGTTCTAATGACCTCTCATCGTATGATGCAATGCTTAGACTTAGGTCTCTTAGCCTTAAATTCCAGAATGAAATATACTTGCCGTCATGTTCTAATGTGATTTAATCACATTCTAGCATGCAGCAGTTCTAGCTACAAGCTTCTTACTTTAATAATGATCATGATACTTCTATTGGTCGCTTTGATTATCTTTCACTTCGATCTTCTGGTTTAAGTTAGATGCTACATCGATCTTGGTTCCCTAAACCACGCAACATACTCATCTTAGTCGGACTCGATATGATATGGCCTCTATGGTCGGAATAACAATCATCTTCTTAGTCATTACCGAAACGATGGTAACGACATACTTGAACAAAACGGAATCAATTACTATCTTCTGGGTAACCTTGTGACGTTCCCTAATCCAAGTGCGAGTCCTGTGCTTCTGGTAGTATAGGCCTCTACTACCATTCGCACATACTCATACTCGTCCCAAGTATTGTCTCGCGGATTTCCAAGTCATCATACAAGAATTTCACATAGTCATTTAACACACCGGATAACATAACCAAGCTTTATATCATTACTTGAAACGATTACATAGGTGTTTAAGTTCACCCTACACTAGGCCTCTTATAATAGGCTATACCATGTGATACTATCTGTATGGCTACTTCATATCCAAATTTATGGATATATAGATCCTCACTCCCGATCTCTTGCATTGTCACCTGCTTTGTCGAGGATCATGTGGAATCCTCTTGCCTTTGGCTTTGGTGGAACGTTAGGCCTTGCTTCCTCCTTCTTATTCGGGCAGTCTTTCAAAATGTGCCCTTCTTTGTTACATCCATAACGGACCCTCTTGTTGGACGTATACTCATTGGCGTAATGCCCAATCATTCCACACTTATAGTAAGTCACCTCCTCGCTACATTTCTCGAAGTGTTTCTTTCTACACTTCTTACACTACTTAGCTTCACATCTTTCTCCTTCAAAATTCCTTGAAACAGACTTGCTCTTCTTGTTGGACCTTGGAGATCCATCAAACTTCCTTTTCTTACCAACTTCATCCTTGATGGCTGCTCTTCCCTTGATTATCTCCTCAACAGACGTGGCAGCCCAGATCGTACTTGTCATTTTTTATCAGTCGTCTGGGACGATGCGCAAAGAAAACTCCATTTTGTCTGTGAATAAGTTGGTGTATTCATCAATGGACATGCTTCCCTTATTCAATGTTAGGAATTGGTTCTCCAGCTCAACCAAATTTTGGGCCAAGCAGTACTTGCGCTTAAAGTGCACCAAAAACTCTTTCCATGTCAGTTGTAGTGACTCATTGGGGCTTATGGTCTTCCCCAGAGTTTTCCACCAGAGAACAGCACCACCTCTGAACTGACGTACTACATATGTGGTTTTTACTTGCCCTTGCAACCACATGTTATGAAGGCCAACTCCAGCTTCGAGATCCAGTTCATAACTCCAATTGGATCTTATTTCCCAGTGAAATTTGATGGCTTGCAAGTTGTGAAGTCCTTATACTTGCATCCATTCCTCTCCTTTATCCTGGGTGTTCCTGCTAACCACTGGTGGTTTAGCTTGACCAACGATCCTACTATAGTTTCCTTCTTATGATTGTCTGTCATTCAATTATGGTTGTTCAACAAGCATCGGAGGTTTATCCTTATTATTCAGCAACATCCATCTCATCTCTTCCCTCTGTTCGGCCATCATAGCACCAATCATGGCTTGTACTCCAGCCATTGTGACTGGCTCAGGTGCAGCTTCTACTATCGGCACTTCCTTACTCCCTTGGGGTTGCTGATTCCTGTTCCCATTTGCATTTCCGAGTCCGCTTCGGGTTCTCACCATGTTGATCTATACACCCAAGTAGGTGAATTTAAATCTTTATTTATGATAGACGTTTTAAATCCTCCTTATCACTCTGAAACGTTACATGCTAGTTCTAATCTCATAGTCGAACACTTAGAATCCTGAACACGTAACGTTTCCAGATCCAGTCGACAATAAACCATAGATCCGAAAAAATAATAACATATCAGGCAAACATAAAGCATGTAGCACATAAAAGCTTTTTAGGCATCTTTCCTAAAATAAACTAGTTTTCGTGTCTAAAATATAGCAAAAACTCATCTCACAATCATCGCCTAGAATTCTAATTTTAAGTCTAGAAATCCTAAAAATTCCTAGTTCGCTTAAACTAATGCTCTGATGCCAACTGTGACTTCCCCAAATTTCACGGCCAAAAAAGACCGATCTGTTTATGCTTTATTCGAAAATCATAGTATATTCTTAAATAAGTATGTTGCGGAATTTGTTCCCAAAAATATGATAAATAATTTATCAAAACACTTCCGAAGAAATGTATTTTCATTAAATTACAAATCTTGTGATATCATTGTCAATACAGATCAAAAGCATAAACAATGTCACAACTAGCCTTTTGGCTAGGAAATTTCATCCTCAAGTAAGCAAGGACTATTGTGAGACTTGTGCTAACACACCTAAGTGTTCGATATGAGTTCCTAAGGAGCCATATAGTATTAGAATGAAAATCTCTCCAAGTATAACGAATCTCTCCCAAATCTCTCCAAGTGTAATGAATCTCTCCCAAATCTCTCCAAGTATGGTGAATCTCTCCTAAATCTCTCCAAGTATGTGAAATCTCTCCCAAATCTTTTCAAGTATGGTGAATCTCTCCCAAATCTCTCCAAGTATGTGAAATCTCTCCCAAATCTCTCTAGGTATGCAAAATCTCTCCAAGTATGGTGAATCTCTCCCAAATCTCTCCAAGTATGTGAAATCTCTCCCAAATCTCTCTAAGTATGCGAAATCTCTCCAAGTATGGTGAATCTCTCCTAAATCTCTCCAAGTATAGTGAATCTCTCCCAAATCTCTCCAAGTATGCGAAATCTCTCCAAGTATGTGAAATCTCTCCCAAATCTCTCCATGTATCTCAATTCTCTCTCAAATCTCCCTAAGTACCTTCCTCAGTTAAAAACGGCTCAAAACCGGAAGAGGAAACCCCAAAAGGAAACTCTTGGTCCGGAACCCTCTTGGTCCTAAACCTTCTTAGTTTGGAATGCCTCCTAAAGAGCCAAGAGAAGCCACATCTTCGGAACCCCCTTTTTGCTTCGGATCTCGCATGCGTCGGAAGGGTTAAAGTTTGTTTCAAAAGCCTCTCATCCGGAAGGCTAGTCTCGCTTCGGAAAGTTCAGCCGACTTTGGAACCCTCGGTCCGGACTGCTGGCTTCGCTCTAGAATTAAGCAGATGGCTTCGGAATCCGAGAAAGTGCTCCGGAAGTGTGGACCTGACTCTGGAATCCTCCCTAAGCAATCCGAAACTTCCCTCAGACCTTCGGACCCTCGCAGGAACCAACCCCCACTCCAGATTTTCGTTATTTTCGGACTTCTTCACCATTTTAAGGCATGTTGACGCTGGAAATCACACCAAACTCGTATTTTTCCTATCCTAAACCCCTTAAATCTCTATTTTATGCTAAAATTTATTATTTTAAGCATATTTTACATAAAAATAAAAGTTTTGGGATTTAGGAAAACCTTATCCTAAATCAAGAAAAGGACAAGGAAGTTGACTTTGTGATTTGATGAAACTCCTCATTTCCCATACAAATCACAGTATCCCATGTTTTACCCACCAAATATCCATGCATTGGACAACCAGCTCCCCATGCACCAAAGATTTCCTTCCTTTTCTTATACTCCAAAGCAACGACAGTAAAGGAGTTTAGACTCCACATTCTCTCTCACTTTTCCCATTTCCCTCAAAACTCATCTTCAAGGCAAGAACAATGATCTTGCTGGAAGGGAAAATATTCTCAATTTCTCCCTGGAGTTGAAAGGTAAATTCCTCCACTCACCTAATATTCTATTATATTTCAAGATGAATCCATATTATTTTATTCATAATAATATGTGATGATCTTCCTTAAGAAAGCATCCCTCCCAGGGAAGTTCCTCATCTCAGCCAAGAGTTTAAGCTTGAGATCTTCAATCCATAATTCCAGACAACTCCTCAACTAACTCAAGGTGAGCTTCATACCCCACCTTTTTCAATGTTTTAATGTTTTGGGGGAGAGTACAAGTCAAATCTTGCCTAAATACTTGAATAATTGCATGTATACGTATGCTTGTATGTGTGTGTGAAATATTGTTAAATTAATATTTTAGTAATATACTCATGAACGTAGGATTTCTCAATTTCATAAAGAACAGATGTTACTTTGTGTACAAAAGAGCCTCCCAACTAATGGGAGTGTCCAACTTAACCCATTTATTTATGCTTTCATGTCTAAAGATAAAAGTTATAAAAAGGGATCTTGCTAAGTGGACACCATTTCTAGTAATTTTCGAAAATGGAAACTTTGTGACTATTTGCAAACTATCAGGAAGTATGTTATAAATATATAATATAAAAGTTTGCGTCAAGAACATATACAAATAAAGCCTTTATGACAGAAACATTTGCATGTCATAAGATGTTGTCATAAAACCTCCAAGAACATAAGTAATGTTCTATATGTCATAAAACAGAAAATATGTGTCATAACCGACAGTTATAAACTTATACAAATTATAACTTGACACTTTTTCTCTTGACTAAAATGACTCATTTTCCAATTAACAAAAAGGAACGAACACGAGCACCCAGTTAACGAGCACAATCAACGATATGGAACGGGAACGATATTTTTATTCAATGAGTACGAATTTCATTATTTATCTAACAAATAATGGATCTCTAACGATTGCTCAAATCTCAAAAATACCTAAATATAAAAATATCAGTGTACGTCTAAGTCCTCTAAAGAGTTATAGCCAGAGTCTCCTGGAGGGAGAGCGGGAATTTATGTATAGATCTATACGGGGTTGACACCCCGCACCTTCGCTGTTCGCTACAGCTAGGCATGCCAGTCTAGGGTGACAAATGTCTTTTCCAAACCGAGGGTGCCTGAGAAACGCCAAAACAGGCACTCCGTCAGATTAGTATGGTTATAACGATTCACTAGAATATGTTCTATTAACTAGAAATTTATGTAAGGATAACCTCATAAATAAATTTTGGCACGTTGTGTTGACTGTCCTACACGTGATAGGTGATGGTCTGCATTTGTTGTGTTGACTGTCCTTCTTCATCGCATAGAATGTCCACAATAGCCAGGTTGATTCTTTCTCCAAACAGGTATAGAGTCATAATACTGCTATTTTTACAAATTAAAAAGCGTAGGACTCTATGGAAAACGTTTGTAAATGGTTTTGATAACGATAAACTAACTCACACATATACATAGTTAACTAGAACTTACGATTACTTTATAGAAGAAAATATAGGATTTTTCTGGGGAAAACGATTTTTCTACGATTTCAATAACGATAAACTAGAACTTACGATTATTTTATAGCAGAAAATATAGGATTTTATGGAGAAAACAATTTTTCAACAATTTCGATAACGATAAACTAAAACGCACACTCAAATTTTACTCGATAAGAGGAACAAGATTTTCAACCATATTTTCTTTTTGAAAATAAGGGATTTTTCTTGAAATGGTTGATTATTACTATTTGAAAGAACTATTCTCGGACACAACTCGCTTTCACAAATTACAATACTTTTCAAAGATCACTCCTTATAAGGATGAACAAAAGAAATAACATGCACACATATATCCATGATTTTCAAGGCAAGACTTCAAACGATTTCATAGAGATTCTCGAATTTTCTGAAAGCACAATGAGAACGATTCTAAACAAGTATAAACGATTTTATAAAAAAACGCTTATGAACTCACCAACTTTTTAGTTGACACTTTTCAAAACGAATTGTATTTTCAAGGATCTAGTGAGCAGATAACAAGGGACGCTGATGCAAGACTATTTAGTTGTAATTTGAAGTTTTCTACTTATGTATCTTTTGTTTAACTCGAAGTACAAACACAATTTGTAAACAATGTAAGTTTGTTATCTCAATGTATGAAGTTTGGATTTCTCTGTTTCATTTATATTCAATTGTTATGATATCGCACAATGAAGTCACCCGCCTCCGGACGTTTCCGCCGTCTGGTCCGGGGTGTGATAGATTGGTAGTAGAGCATTGTTTATAGTTAACTCGTATATCTAGCCATACGATATATACAACTATAAATACAATGGGACTAAAACGAACTTTGTCTAAAAGTATACTTTAAGAAGATAAGTATTTTATAAAAGTATACATAATTACTAACCCAGTATCATAACGAGAAGAAACCAAAAGTAACTAAAGGTTGAACACTACAGTCAAACCTGGGCAGTTATGTAATCATATCTAGGATCAATATAGCCTGATCAACTATATTTATTTGAGATATGACCAACATGTGCTTGGGAGTGATGGTGGTGTTGCAACAAACCTAAGATCTACCAACTATGTGCACAATAGAATACTAGAATTCGAACATCAAGTTAAAATATTATAGGAGTATTTTAGGATACTATAAACCCCCCTCACACCTAAACTATCCCCGTATGTCTCAAGCCGCGACTCTTGCATAAATGACATAGTTGAAGTTCCCCCGCCAAGACTTCTACTACCCTATCACGGTGATTTGCGGATGGGGCAAGGAGAGACCGAAAGAAGCCCAAGAGGAAAATCCAGAAGTGGATCCTAAGGGATACCCAGAGATGAATTGTGAAAGGGAGAATTCCGACTAAGAGACCAGCAAGGATGAAAGAGCCAAGGAAACCGTTGGTGAAGCTCTACCCAATTAATAGTAGATCAGAGACCCTTTCACCTTTCTCTTCCCAGATACATAAACACCCCATATAGGTATTCCTGGAATAAACATACCTAGAAACAAACGATACCCATGAAAAAACAAGTTGAGAAATTGACTCCTACCCGGTTCAGAGCACATCTCCACAAAAGACAATCTGATCCACAATCAACGTGCACCGAACTCCGATAGCCAACACACTCACGAATCATGCATCACCTCTGTCTAGACCACAAGTAACCCAAATTGACTCCCAGTTTCCAACCCTCCGTCATGATGTAATAGAGACCATAAGCAAAGCCCAGGTTGATTCTTTCTCCGAACAAGTATAGAGTCGTAATACTGCTATTTTTACAAATTAAAAGGTGTAGGACTCTATGGAAAACGTTTGTAAATGGTTTTGATAACGATAAACTAACCCACACATATACATAGTTGGAAACTAGAACTTACGATTATTTTATAGCAGAAAATATAGGATTTTCTGGGGAAAACAATTTTTTTACAATTTCGATAACAATAAACTAGAACGTACGATTATTTTATAGTAGAAAATATAGGATTTTCTGGAGAAAACGATTTTTCTATGATTTCGATAATGATAAACTAGAACACGCTCAAATTTTACTCGATATGAGGAACAAGATTTTCAACCATATTTTCTTTTTGAAATTAAGGGATTTTTCTTGAAACGGTTGATTATTACTATTCGAAAGAACTAATGTCGGACACAACTCGCTTTCACAAATTACAATACTTTTCAAAGATCACTCCTTATAAGGATAAACAAAAGAAATGACATGCACACATATATCCATGATTTTCAAGGCAAGACTTCAAACGATTTTAATAGAGATTATCGAATTTTCTGAAAGTACAATGAGAACGTTTTTAAACAAGTGTAAATGATTTAATACAAAAACGCTTATGAACTCACCAACGTTTTAGTTGATGCTTTTCAAAAAGACTTGTATTCTCAGGGATCTAGTGAGCAGGTAACAAGGGACGCTGATGCAAGACTATTTAGTTGTAGTTTGAAGTTTTCTACTTATGTATCTTTTGTGTAACTTGAAGTACAAACACAATTTGTAAACAATGTAAGTTTGTTATCTCAATGTATGAAGTTTGGATTGCTTTGTTCCATTTATATTCAATTGTTATGATACTGCACAATGAGGTCACCCGCCTCTGGACGTTTTCCGTTGTCTGGTCCGGGGGTGTGACAAACAAAAACAACATAAGCCTCACAAATATTCCATTTATTTCTACTAGCCAATAATCCAAAATCTCTCATCAGAACTTCGCATATATACTCTTGTGTCACTACCTATAATACAAGAGTATAATTATTTTCATCAAATCATTCAACCTGATTACATATTCCCGTTATCCTCACTTTATGTCTCTAAAGCATCTATTATAAGGGACCTAGCCTAAGGATTTTTCATCGGGTGGACAACATTGCTTTGGGGATTCCTCAGCAATACATGTCAAATAAGGCAACCATGGTGGGATGGAGTACACCTGGTGAACACGTAGTTCAAATAAACACCTACAGGTTGTGAGTCTGCTAGCGTTCCACTGAACTGTCTAGAAAAGTTCATGGCCGTCATCCATACTCTACTAGATGACTGATCATCATCAACATCGAGGCCTCTCATTATTTTATTTCATCACTCATCAACTATTTCATCTACCCATGTTTTAACCATCATATTTGTAGATATAAATTACATATACAGTTTAGATATGAAAAAAAAAGTATAAATCTTTCGTCCAGCCTAGATCTCAAGATATAAAATACATATGCAGTTTAGATCTAAAAAAAGGTTTAAATTATTCATCCAGCATAGATCTCAAGATATACAAATAATATTCATACATATCATGTAATTTATATAAAATACTTCATATCTATGTGTAAGATGAAAGTAACTATGCACTCACTTGATAAGGTGATGATTCTATCTTGGACAACGCTTCGCTTCGACGAAACCGGGAGGTTTGCTTGAAAATCGGGCTCTGCGGGAGCAGAGTTCCAAGCCGAAAAAACTCTTTTTCTTGGATCCTTTGGGCACTCCAGAGCTTTCTTTTAGTGCTAACGAGATTCTAGGGGTTGGGGTGTTTAAAGAGAGTAAGGAGAGGAATAATGGGTTTTGGTGTGAGAATTGGAGGCACCTTCACACCTCCTTTTATAGGCTGGAAATGAGTCCAACTCTTCGAGTTTGTCCTCTAACTCGTCAAGTTGGTGCCACTTGTCACCATCTGGTGGCAAAGCGTGGGGAGAAAGCAAGGGCTCAGATTGCGTCATGTCTCCCATTTCGCAGCAGCACCCTTCCGACTTCTAAATTCTATAACTTTTGCATACGAGCTCCATTTCAATGTTCTTTATATCCACGCGTAGGTGGGAACGTAATCTACAACTTTCATTTAGACTCCGTCGGCTAATTTTGATTTATTTTTAAAGTTATATTTTTAATAGGCCGAGACAGGAAAAAACTGTTAAAAATTCATAACTTTGCCATCCGACGTCCGTTTTCGTCTGTCTTTTTATCGTTGAGCTCCTATTGATGAGATCTTTGATTCTCGTTTAGGTTGTGTTGGCTAAAAATCGCTCGATCTAAAATTTGAACTCCAGGCTGCACACTACTATGTCAAATCTTAGAAAATTCATAACTTCCTCATAGGAAGTCAGATTTTGATGTTTTTTATGCACACTCTCGGTTTAACGTATACTATGACTTCTGTTTAGATTGCTAAGGTTAAAAAGCACTTTATCATAAACTCACTTTTTACGTCACACAGCGTCATGCCGGTTTTGTCGCGAAACTTTGACAGATCATAACTTCTTTATTATAGCTTGGATTTCGGCGTTCTTTATATCTCTGGAATCCTTGTCACGACCACTACAACTTTCTTCATAGATATCAGGTTTATCAATATTTTTATTTTTAGTGCTTATTTTCATTCTTAATTTTTAATATCTTATAAATCAGTATAATGCATATAAAATCACATAATCCACATAATATTCAAATTCCTCTTTATTACTTCAAAATAAGTTGCATTTGTTGACCCTAACTATTACATCATCATACCAATGCTTAGCCTCGAAACACGGGTGTTACATATGTGTTCACCAGACTCCCAAGCCTGACCCACTCACTTTCTTGTATTACAGGTAGTGGCAAAAGAGCACAGGAGTGTTGATTGTATGAGAGATCTATGGATTATAGGCCATTAGAATAATAGATATTTGTAAGGCCTGTACTATTTCTTTTTATGCTTATGTAGTGTATTGACAATGACATCCCAACGTTTTTAATATAATTAAAATACATTTCTTCGTAAATGCTTTGAATCGTATATTTTGGTACAAATTGCGCAACATATTTATTCAAAATGATACTCGGATTTTCAAATAAAGCATAAACAAATCGGTCTTTTTTGGTTGTGAAACTGGGGATGTCACAGTTGGTATTATACAATTAGCTTAAGCGAACTAGGAATTTGTAGGATTTCTAGACTTAAAATTAGAATGCTAAGCGATGATTGTGAGATCAGTGTCTTCTATATTTAGGAAATATACCTAAATAGACACAAGCAGTAGCTTATTTTAGAAACGATGCCTAAATTGCTTTTATATGTTAACTGATTTATGCTATTATTTGATCGGATTTGTGGTCTATTGCCGACCGGATTTGGAAACTTTATGTATTCAGATTTCTAAATGTTCGACTGCGATATTAGAATTGACATGTAACTTTTCGAAGTGACAAGGAGTATTTAAACGTCTATCGTACATAAAGATCTAAATTCTTCTGCTTTGGTGTATAGATAGACATGGCGAGAACCCAAAGCGGATTTGGAAACGCTAATGGAAATGCTAATGCTAATCAACAGCTTGTGATTGAGTGTGCACCAGAGGTAACAGCTGCACCCAATCCATTCACGATGGCAGGAGTCTAATCAATGATTCGGGCTATGATGGCCGAACAAAGAGACAAATTTTGCATGATAGTAGGGATGAACCTACTATACCCATTATATAACTTGAATTGAACATTGAGCAGTCAGAGGAGGGAAAACTTAGTCAGATTGTCAGTCAAGCTGAGCCACGTATGGTTAGAAGAAACCAACACAATGGAGGGAATGACAGATGTGGATGTAAGTACAAGGATTTCATGGCATCTAAGCCATCGAGTCTTTTTGTAAGCCCAACGCCGGTGGAAGTCATGGATTGGATCTCCGAGATGGAGATGATGTTTGAAAGTTGCGACTGCAGCAACAAACAGAAGACCGCTCTCGCGGTTACACTGTTGAAGACTGGGGTATTAAGCTGGTGGAAGCTACTAGCTGATACTATGCCCAAGGGAGAACCTAGAAAGATGACTTGGGAAGACTTTTTGGTGCAACTAAAAATGTAGTACTGTTCGGAGCAGGATCTACTGGAGATCAACAACGTGTTGCAAAATCTAAAGAAGGGAAGGATGAGTGTCACCGAGTATGCTACAAGTTTTACGGAGAAAATGAATCATGTTCGTTATTTAGTTCCAACTGAACTCTCTAAGGTCAACAAGTTTGCCAATGGATTACCAGCAGACTTTGGTCCAATGGTCAAACAAGCAACCACCTTGAAAGCTGCCATCTGTGCGGCTAAGAATGTTAATACACAAATAAGGGAGAAGGTTTTGGAAAGAGCTGAGGTAGGAGAGAAAATGAAGTTTGATGGATCTTCAAGGTCAAACAAGAAAAGCAAATTCTCAAATTCTGGATCTAAAAAGTTTGGAGGAGGACGAGGAGGAGGAGAAGCTAGATGGTGTGATAAGTGAAAAAATAAACACTTTGGAAAATGTGGTGAGGAGGTGACTTGTTTCAAGTATGGAGAGTCTGGGCATTACGCCAATGAGTGCACATTCAACAAGAAGGTGTGTTTCAGATGTAATGAAGAAGGGCATATTTCTAGGGATTTCCCGAAGAAGAAAGAGGTGGCAAGGCCTAATGTTCTGTCAAGTCCAAAGGCAAGAGCATTCCAGATGACTCTAGAAGCAGCAAGGGATGAAGCAGATGTCGCTTCAGGTACCTTTCTTATAAATGGATTGTCTGCCAATATATTGTTTGACTCTGGAGAAAATTACTCCTTTATATCGCATAAATTTGGTGGAAGACTAGCATTGCCTGTAGCTAAACTTGATAATGCTCTTGTTGTAAAAGTTTCCAGTGGCAAATTCATACATGTTAGGGATTGCAATTAAAATATCTTCATCTGCTTGAATGGGGATAAATTCCATGAGGAGTTGTTGCCCATTGAGTTGAACGGTTTTGATATCGTACTAGAAATGGATTAGCTTAGTGTAAACGATGCCGAGATACTATACAGAAACAAGATGGTGAGAGTAAACCAAGCTGGAAAAGAGTCATTTATGGTGTACGGGGACAAACATAGAGTAAATTCTGGAATCATTTCCTTGATGAAAGCCATAAAATGTTTGTCAAAAGGATGCACGGCATACTTGGCATTTATGATCGATGCAAAGAAGGAAAAGAAAGAGATGTAAAGAATACCAGTGGTATGTTACTATCCGGAAGTCTTTCCTGAAGATCTTCCTGGATTGCCCCTTGATAGACATGTAGAGTTTCAAATAGACTTGTTGCCAGGATCGACGCCAATAGTGAAAACACCATACCGATTAGCACCAACAGAGATGAAGGAGATTAAGATGCAACTTCAGGAGTTGTTGGACAACGATTTAATTAGACCTAGTTCATCACCCTAGGGAGCTCCGATGTTATTCGTGAAGAAAAATGATGAAAGCATGAGGATGTGAAAAGACAATACAAAGTTGAACAAGACAACAATAAAGAACAAGTATTCATTGCCAAGGATAGACGACATGTTCGATCAGGTGCAACGTTTGAGGTATTTCTCAAAGATTGATCTTAGGTCAGGATATAATCAGTTCAATGTGAGAGAGCAAGATATTGAGAAGACCTTCAGAACAAGATACGGATACTATAAGTTCTTGGTTATGTCATTTGGACTAACCAATTCTCCAGTATCATTTATGGATTTGATGAATAGAGTTTGTAAACCATTCCTCGATAAATGTGTAATAGTATTCATAGACGACATTCTGGTTTACTCAAAGAGCCAACATGAGCATGGCAAGCACCTGCGAGAAGTATTAGAAGTTTTAAAGAAGGAGAAGTTATACGCAAAGTTCTCCAATGTGATTTTTGGATTTGAGAAGTCCAATTCTTGGGTCATGTGGTTAACCGAGAGGGAATAATGGTTGACCCATCAAAGATTGAACATGTGATGAAATAGGAATGAACAAAAAGTCTCACTAAGATTCGAAGCTTTCTTGGATTAGTTGGATATTACCGAAGGTTTATCCAAGGCTTTTCTTCGATAGCTGCTCCATTAACAGCTTTGACCCATAAAGGAGCTACATATACATGGAACGAGAAACATGAAGAAGCATTCGAGAAATTAAAGAAGAAGTTATGTGAAGCACCAATTCTTTCTTTACCTGATGGAGTTGAGGACTTTGCATCTGGAGTTAGGTTAGGTAGAGTTCTGACCCAGAGAGATAAAGTGATAGCATATGCATCTCAACAACTAAAACAACACGAGAAGAACTACCTTACTCATGATCTGGAGTTGGTAGCGGTAGTATTCAAATTGAAGATATAGAGGCATTATCTTTATGGCACAAAGTGGAAACTCTTCACTGATCATAAAAGTCCCCAGTATCTCTTTGATCAAAAGGAATTTAACATGAGACAACAACCCTGGCTAGAATCGCTCAAGGATTACGATAGTGATATAGTTTACCATCCTGGTAAAACAAATGACGTAGCTGATTCTCTAAGTCAAAAAGTAAAACTGGAAAGAAAAAGGCCAAGAGCGTTAGGAATAGAAGTTTTCTCAATGATTGTAGAAAGCATTAAGAAAGCTCAAGAAGAATCTTTGGAGAAAAATTACCAAAAGGAAGAACGATTAGGCAAAATGTTGGTATTCGGTACATATAATCAACGATTAAAGGTATTCCAAGATAGGAGTTGGGTGCCTATAATAGGAGGAATAAGAGATCTTCTAATGGAAGAAGCTCACAAAACCATGTACCCGATTCATCCCGGCAACACAAAGATGTATAGGCATCTGAAACCTTACTACTGGTGGCCGACGATGAAGCTCGATGTTGCAAAGTATGTGGCAGAGTGTGTAACATGTGCGAGAGTTAAAACGCAACATCAGAAACCATATGGGAATTTAGAACTTTTATCTGTACCCATGGGTAAATGGGAAGACATCACCATGGATTTCGTGACTAAACTATCCAGAATGAAGAACGGTCACGACATGATTCGGGTAGTCGTGGATCGGATCACAAAGAGTGCACACTTCATAGTAGCCAGTGAGAGATGGTCTATGGATAAGCTTGAAAATTCTTACATGAAGGAGATAGTAAGACTTCATGATGTTCCCTTAACAGTTGTATCGGATCGTGACAGTCGTTTCACATCAAGATTTTGGAAGAGTCTACAAGAGGAATTGGGTACAAAAATGTGTTTAAGTACAACCTACCATCCGCAGACTGATGGTAAGAGAGAAAGAACAATTCAAACACAGGAAGATATGTTAAGGGCATATACCCTAGAATTTCAAGATAATTGGGATGAGCAATTACCCCTGGTAGAGTTTTCCTACAAGAATAGTTACCATTTGATCATTAAGATGGCACCTTAACAAGCCTTGTATGGATAGAATTGTCTTACGCCGTCTTGTTGGATTGAGGCTGGAGAAAAGCAGTTTATGGGTCCCGAAATAGTCCATGAGACTGCTAAAAAAAATAAAGGTGATTAGAGAAATGATGTTAGCAGCTCAGGATTGCCAAAAGAGTTATTCTGACAAGAAGCAACGACCAATGACATTTGAATTTGGAGATTCGGTGTTGCTCGAAGTCTCATCGTGGAAGGGACTTATAAGATTTGGAAAGATAGGAAAGTTGATTCCAAGATTTATTGCACCATTCAAGGTTCTTCGGAGGATTGGGAACCAAGCTTACAAACAGGAATTTCTAGAAGAACTGGATGGTATTCGTAACACTTTCCATGTGTGTTATTTGAGGAAGTTTATGGAAGAAGTTCCCGACATAATTCCACTTTCGAAGTTAAGTATGGATGAAGATAAGAGGTTTTTCAAAGAGCCTGAAGCAATTGTTGACCATAAGACAAAGAAGTTGCAACGCAAGATGGTCGAACTAGTGCTTGTGCGATGGAAACATTTGAATGGGTCGAACCTTACTTGGGAGACAAAGAGTAACATGATGAAACGCTATCCACATCTATTTGATGATGCATGATTATGGGATGTAATTATCCTGAGGAGGAGAGAATTGTAACGCCTGCGTTTCTGGATAAGCAAAATATAATGATGTAATAATTAGGGTCAACAATTGTAACCTATTTTTAAGTAATGAAGAGGAATTATTTGAGTATTATATGATTTATGTGATTTATGTGCAATATACGTGCTTATAATGATATAACAAATAATAATAAAATATGTGTTAAAAAAAGAATGAAGATTTGACCCAATATCTTTAACGAAAGTTGAAGTAGTCATAACAAGGGTTTCAGGGATATAAGGAACGCTGAAATCCGACTTATAACGAAGCATTTATGACCTGTTGAAGTTTCGCGACTAAACTGACACGACGTCGCGTATCGTAAAAAGTGAAATTTTGATAAAAACTACTTTTTATCCTTAGCGATCTAAACGAAAGTCATGGTATACATTAAACCGAGAACGTACATAAAAAGAACGTCCAAATCTGACTTCATTAGAGGAAGTTATGAGTTTTCTAAGATTTAGCATAGCATTACACAGCCCAGAAATTGAATTTTAGATCGATCGATTTTTAGCCGACACACAAATGAGAATTGAAGATCTCGTTTATAATAGTTCAACGATATAAAGACAGACGAAAACATATGTCGAATAACAAAGTTATGAATTTTTAAATGACTTTAACTGTCTAAGCCTGTTAAAATATAACTTTAAAAATAAATTCAAAATTAGCCAACGGAGTCTAAACAAAAATTGTAGATCATGTCGCTACCTAAACGTGGATATAAAGAACATAAAAACAGAGCTCGTATGCGAAAATTATGGAATTTATAAGATAATTAAATTATGGGTTAAGTTGCGAGGCTGGCACGTAGCACAATCTCAGCCCTACCTTCTTCCCCACGGCTTCGCATGCGATGCTGAGACGTGTCCTCATATGCCCTGGGTAACACACAGTACGCCTAACGTACCAATCATGTACGCCCCACGTTCGACCCTCTGCCAGCCTATAAATAGATCCCATTTCTTCATTTCCTCACACCATTCTTATCTCACTCTCTCTTAAATACCCCCATAGCCCCTTTTCCATTCCCTAGCACTTCCTAAGTGTTAGAGGCGAGTCCCGGAGCGCCAGAAGGCCCTGAGAAGAAGTGCCTTCGACTCAAAACTTCTGCCCGCACAGAACTCGGCTCCTCGCTAAACCCTCTTGTAAGTGAGTTATGCTTACCTACTTTAAGTATAACTTATGTTTAAGTTCATTATCGTTATTATGAACCTATAAACAAGATTTACCGATGATTCAAAGTCATTATACTAATTGATCTACTTACAGGGATGATGTCTAGGCTGTAATTTAGTAAGGTGTTTAAAGTGGGTTTTCCAAACAGTATACTTCATATCCTAAACGGACCCTACCTTCGATATGATCCTACCTGGTTGCTCCTTAATTAATAGATTATGAAGTAGACTTTGAGTTAATCATGAATTTATACTAGTATTTAGTCGCAATAAATATTAGACTAAAATCTAGTAATAACGATACTAGGTTTCGTCGAAGGAAAAGAAAATTGTTAGATGCGAAGCGCTGCCTGAATTTCAAGTCATCACTTTAACATGTGAGTGCATATTTACTTTTTACACATAGATATGAAGTATTTAATATAAATTACATGCTATATGTGTATATTATCAGTGTTCTTGATATATATGTTGGATGAACGATGTATACATGTTTTTTACTTGATTTAAACTGTATATGTATTTTATACCTACCAATATGTTGGGGAAAGATGGGTAGATGAAATAAATGATGAGAGGCCTCGATGCTGAAAGATGCCCCAATCATCTAGCAGAGTATAGATGACGACCACGAACTATTCTAGACAGTCTAGTGGAACGCTAGCAGGTTGCAACCTGTAGGTGTTTTTGAACGATGTGTTCACCCAGTGTACTCCATCAGTCCATCCCACTCATGGTTGCCTTATTGACATATATTGTTGAGGAATCCCCTAAGCAGTATTATCTATCTTGATGATGATCCTTAGGATAGGTCCCTTAATTTAGATACTTTAGGGACAGGAAGTGAGGATAACGGGAACAGGTAATCGGGATGAATGATTTGATGAAATTAAAGAAATTAATTATTGTGGGTTGAAAACCCTATGTGCTCACCATACTCCCAAGCCTGGCCCACTCAGTTTCTTGTATTACAAGTAGTGGCAAAAGAGCTAATGAGTGTTGATATGATGGGAGATCTATGGATTATAGGCCATTAGAATAATAGATCTTTGTAAGGCATGTACTATGTTTGTTTATGCTTATGTAATGTAATGACAAAGACATCCCAATGTTTTTAATATAATTAAAATACATTTTTCGGAAATTGTAACATCCCGAAAATTCAGGTTCAACCATTTAACCCTTATAATTTTCTAATTTGTCATATTAGGTCCATTTGTGTTAAGTGCTAAGCTTGTGAGTACGTTGGGCGTACTAAGGAGTACGTTGCGCGTACTCGCGTGCTTATTTTGTGTGCGGATTCATCCGGGTACGTTGGGCGTACCTAAGGTTACGCCGAGCGTAACCGACCCAGATTCAAAACCCTAATATGACTTGAGGGCTATAAAAGGAATGAGATGGTCTTGTCCCTCAGCCACCATCTTTCAGAAAGAAACCCTAAGAGAGTATTTCCTTCATTTTTAGCTTGGGTGTGAGTGTTCTAAGCTTCAAAGTGCCATTTCAAGGTGGTGAAAGAGAAGAGGAGGCCATTGTGGAAGCTAGAAGTTGGTGGACAAGTGTAGATCTGAGGACTACAAAGGTTGGAGCTTCTTCCTGAGGTAAAAAGTTCAGATCTTTACTTGTTGTTTGTGTGGTGTGCTTCTTGGACCAATTTCTAGGGTTTTTGGTCCCAAGATGGAGACTTTATGAGCATATAGTCTCCATTGGCCTAGATCTATTATATTCCAGGACTATATGAGTTGTATGTTCATAAAAATGCAACCTTGGACGTGAATGTTGAGCCATGCATGAGATCTAGACTTTTGGATGAGAAAGGAAAGGTGTTAGAAGGTGTGGGGAACCTTTATAGCCATGCAAAGGCTTAAAGGTTTCGTCTTTATGGATTAAGAGGTATTAGAATGGACAGATTTGGAATGTGGAGTTATGTCTTAACTGTTTAAGTCATTAAAATGAGGAAGTAAGAAACTGGGATTTACGCTGGGCGTAATCCTGGTACACGCCGCGTAGAGGATCACGTTTCCCCGTTTCTGGAGTGCAAGGGTACGCCCCGCGTACAGGAGCTGGCACGACCCGCGTACTGCTTGCTGTTGACTTTTGTTGACTTTTAGGGTTTTGGTCAACATGTGGACTTTTTAGTCAGGGAGGGGTAAAATGGTCTTTTACCCTTCTATGGGATTGTAGAAAGGGGTGTAGCATAGCCTTGAGAGCCGTTAATGATTTGGAATGATTATTTGTTGTGATTAGGCGAGGCTAGGTCGTCGTTTTGAGATTTCTGAGATATCGAGCACGTGAGATTCTAGACATCATACGAGGTGAGTCTTCTCACTATACTGTACCTGTAAGGGTACCAATGTGTGACCGGAAGGTCTGTTATGCTATGAGATATATGTGTTGTATGCTATGAGTTGTCTTTTTTCGTATATGCTATGTATGTGATATGTATGCTATGTTTGATATGGGTCGGAAGGCATTATGATGTGGACCGGAAGGTCAAGGAGTTATGGACCGGAAGGTCAACACGGGTAGGGTCGGAAGGTTTACCGGGTTGGGACGGAAGTCCCCTGAGACACATGGACCGGAAGGTCATGTGGAGTATGGCCTGGAAAGGCATATATGTGTAAGTGGTATATTAGGGAACTCACTAAGCTTTTTGCTTATAGTGTTTATGTGTAATGTGTTTCAGGTACTAGTGAGGACCGTAGGAAGGCGTCGGCATGACTCGTACACACACACAGGCGGATTTGGATATGATTGATCTTGTGATTGATATATTTTGTATTATGACTATGTTACATTGGATTTTATGGTTGCCTTGAATGAAATTAAGTTTTAAAGAAATAAAAAAAAAATTGTTTTGAAAATTTACATTGTTACAGAAATGCTTGGATAATATCTTGATCATATTTTTGGGAACAAATTCTGCAACATATTTCTTCAAAATGATACTCTAATTTTCAAATGAAGCATAAATTAATCGGCATTTTCTGGCCGTGAAATTGGGGATGTAACAACTATCTGCCTGATCCCACCAGAAACTGGAACCCAAACCCGACCACACCTGGTCAATAACCCTTGACTATCAGTTACAAACTTTTCGATCTCGCCCCTGATCCTTTCATGTTTCCAGTTCTCTTTTCGAACTCCATCAGCCTGAGCCTCTCCGATCAATCCCAAAAGTGGAGAATCAACGGATATCCTTATACACATCTCGCAAACGAAGTCCCAGCCGACTTGTGGCTCAAAGAATCCACTACCACATTCGCTTTACCCGGATGGTAATTGATCTCGCAGTCATAATCCTTGACCACGTCCAACCACCTGCGATGCCTCATCTTTAGGTTTGGCTGAGCCATAAGATGTCTCAAACTATCGTGATCCATGTAGTCAGTACAATGGACCCCATAAAGATAATGTCTCCAAATCTTGAGGGCAAACACCATTGCCCCCAGCTCCAGGTCATGTGTGGTATATCACGTCTCATGCGGCTTCGATTGCCGTGAAGCATAAGCAATCACTCGTCCTCTCTGCATAAGGACTGTCCCTAAACCAGTGATGGATGCATCACAAAATACCACAAAATCCTCGACTCCCTCCGGAAAGGTCAAAACTAGGGCCTCACATAACCTCTGTTGAAGGGTATAAAACTTCGACACTTACTCAGGGCCCCATCGGAAATCCCCCCTCCCCCTCCCTCGTCAGACGAGTGAGGGGTACAACAATCTTGGAAAAGTCCTTAATTAATCTCCGATTGTACCCTGCCAAACCCAAGAAACTCCTAATCTCTAAAGAAGATTTCAGAACCTCCCACTGCATCACAACCTCGATCTTGGCCAGATTGACCAAAATCCCATCTTGGTTAACAAGGTGTGCCAGAAATTGGACCTCTCGTAACCAAAACTCATACTTCGAGAACTTGGCATAAAGTCATTCCCACCTTCAAACCCCTAGAAGCTCTCGAAGGTGCTCCTCATGCTGCTATCTGGTCTTGGAATACACCAAGATATCATCAATAAACACAATGAATACATCAAGCGCATTGGTGAGCCCAAATGGCATCACCACGGACTCGTAATGCCCATAATGAACCCTGAATGTGGTCTTCTCCATGTCCTCCTCTCTCACTCTCATCTGATAACACCCATACCTCATATCCATCTTGAGAACCAAGATGCACCATGCAACTGATCAAAGAGGTTATCAATCCGCAAAAGTTATAACGGTTCTTCACGATTAATTTGTTCAACTCCCAGTAATCAATTTACATCCGATGTGAACCATCCTTCTTCTTGACGAACAGTATCAGCGCCCCTCACAAAGAACTGCTTGGTCTGATGAACTGCTTGCCTAGCAGCTCCTGAAGATGAGAGGATAACTCTTGCATCTCAGGTTGTACGGCGCCTTGGCAATCGGGACCGCACCTGGCACAAGATCAATCCTAAACTCAACCTGCCTCTCAGGAGGCACACAAGGTAACTCCTCCAGTAAAATATTATCAAACTCCCTGACAACTGATACCTCTGAAATTTGCTCCCCAACCCGAGTATCAACCACATAATCTAGATAACCCGCACACCCATGCTGAATATATTGTCAAGCCTTGGCTGTCGAACAAAACCCTGAACCAACCCTGGTGCCCTCACCATAGATAACCATTTCTCCCCCACTTGGGGTTCGAACAACCAATCGATGGCCTTTACAGTCAATCATGGCACCAAACCTACTCAACCAGTCCATACCCACTATCACGCATACATCCTCCATGGGAATAGGGATCAGATCAATCAGATAAGGCACCCCGAAGATCTCCAATAGACAACCCTAATACACTGTGGATGCAGAAACCACGTGTTCACTAGCGATAGAAACTCGCAACAAACACTCTAACTCCCCAATAGGCAAATCAAACCCCCCTACTAAATGATCGAGATATAAAGGACCGACTCGCACCTGAGTTAAATAACACAAGAGCAGGCAAAGAGTTCACTAAGAACGTACCTATTAGGGACATATACATAAGCACATTATAAAATATAATTAACAGAATAATAAATAAAAACATATCGGTCACGACGTCTGGAGCTGCACTGGCCTCCTCGGCAGTGAGCTGAAAGCACGGCCCTGAACCCTTGAGGGCTCCGCCCTCCCCTAGCGCCTGCGCCGGCTTGGAGGCGACCAGTATACATTTGACCTTCATGTGGCCAACCTGATCACAGTGATAACAAGTCCTGGTACTCGAAATTGGGGCTGGCTGGCAACAATCCCTTGCATAGTGCCCTTCCTTGCCACATTTGTAGCATACACCGGAAAATCAACAAGCCCCACCATGAGCCTTGCCGAACTTCCCACAAGTGCATCCCCTCAGGCTCCCAGATCTGGTATCAGCACCCTTGAACCGCTTCGGCGCTGTTTACGACTGCATCGGGGCTTGTCTCTGCTCCTTCATTTGGAGCTCCATCTCAATCTGCCACCGCCTGGCAGCCTCTTGCAACTCCAAAAATGAACCATAACGTTGCATGGGCACAAACTACATAATGTCCGTCTTGAGCATGCTCAAGTAACGGGTCGTCTGAGCTTGCTCAGAAGCAACAAACTCAGGATAAAACATGGCCCTCTCCGTTAACATCTTGGTGATCTCCGTCACCGATTCAGTCCCCTATCTCAAATCCAAGTACTCTTGTGCCAACCTATGACGCTCCACCAGCGGAACATATCTAGAACGGAACATCTCCTAGAACTGCTCCAAAGTCACAACAGCCCTCTGCTCAGAAGAATACGAGCTAGTAACAAGTCTCCACCAATCCTTTGCTCCGGACCGCAGAAGGTTCAGAGCGCACTTGACCTTCTGATCAGTTGGGCAAGAGCAAGTGAAGAAATATCTCTCGATTTTAGACAGCCACCTCATGGATATGATCAGATCCTGAAGTCCATCAAATTTCAGGGGCTTTGTATTATCGAATTCCCAATACTTGAAGGCTCTCCCAATGCCAATCCCGATAGCAACAATGGTTGTGGTGGCTACAACAACAGTAGCCTCAAAAAGTACAGTGTAACGCTCATCAAAGTACTCCACCATAGTGGTCTTAATAGACCCAAACATCTCTGGTAATTGCGCCCAGAAGAGGGAAACAACCTCCTCCTGCATGATCTCCCTAACCCACTCCTCAGTCAAAGTTGGCCTATCATGGCCACCAGCTCCCGATCCTGATCCGGATCCTACCTTAAATCATCTCATCATCACCATCATGAAAATAAACCAGGGAGATATCAGATAAAATGCATATCATACCAGGGGAACCAACTCCCAACAAAGCCCTAGGGGTTGTAACTTCCCTGCTATGTGTACGAGTCATGTGCTTCCAGTAGTACAGGCTCATATTACCTTCCACACCTAGTTGTATTTGTCTCAGAGGATTATCACAACAACCCTAACAATACTCACTAATTACGCATACACTCTATGCTCACTTCCTAAAGGAAGGCTAAACATTACGAAACTGGCCGGCTGACCCCACACAACTCATCCATGAAACATCCACCAACCCAACAGCACTCGTGTATGCTAATCATACATAACACTAGATCCTATAAACAGTCGAATACTTGAATCTACCCTAAGCCCTTCATCAAACAAGAACAAGAAATAAGGCTAAATCAAACATTCTAAGGTTATAAAATCTTAGTTATGTATAGTTTTGATGCATACACTAAGCAAATGCAGTAATGATGTCAATTTCATATATGGAAGAACCCTAGGCTATCAGGCATCATATAATCAAGCAATTTTATCATGCAATTCCTAAAGATCGCTAGCCTATCACTAGCATGTTGGTCTAACATATCACAATATCATATAAAAGTGTGGTAATTTGTGGTCTACTTACTGGCTCAGGTTGATCGTACACATCGCATCCTCTTTGATTATTTTGGAAACAATTTGAAAATCATTTTTAAAAACTATTTCCTTAGTTTGATACTACACAAGTGTTCCTCCAATTCACTCAAACCAAGGCTCTAATACAAACTTGTAACATCCATAAAAATCACAAGAAATTTAAACTTTTAAAATCAACCCAAATTCATAAACTATTTACAAATCATAGTTTTGAAAACATTTCCAAACATCAGAGTCTCCCAAAATCATAAGTCATAAACAAAAGGATGTGTATGGTCACGCCTTCACTTTTCCGCGGTCATCTAAAGTACCTAAAAACATAACCCAAAACTATAAGCCAATGCTTAGTGAGTTCCCCCAAAGTACCACCACATAAACATAATAGCAAACAACATGCATACAGCGCCTTCAACCTAACCGGAACGCCACACCAGTCTACAAACTATCTGGAACGATCAACGAATCTTTGGCATGACTGGAACACCTCACCGGGCCCTCAGCCTATCTGGACCGTTCTCTAGGCCTTCGGCCTGACTGGTACACCTCTCAGGCCTTCAGTCTATCCAGGCCACCCTGGGTCTCTTAGCCTTCAGTCTACACTGATCCGCCTCAACCCAACCACACACAACATGTCGACACATACATAACAGATAAACATATATATAACTAGTTAATAGAAAGGCGGGAATATCTACAGATCACTAAGCATAACATCATCCTATATACCAGGATACTGATCTAAAAGATCACTAGAGCACAATAACATACTATCACATAACATGATATCTAATCCAATGGGACAGCGTTGGTGCCTTCGACCCGTAAGTATAGTGAGGAAAACTCACCTCATAGACTAGACAAAAGTTGATGAGGTCTCGACTCCGAAGATCAGCTCTAACTGTCACCTATCCAACCGATTGACCAATCATAATCAAAATCCCAAAATACCCAAAATGCCCTAAGGTCAAACTTGGTCAAAGTCAAAGTTAAACCGGTCACATCAATTGAGTCAACCCAGCCGAGTCACCACAGAGTGAGTACACGGGGCGTACTCCAAATGTACTCTAGGCGTACACACATGTTGACCAACATCGGGGTGGTTGACCTCGTACACAGGGCGTACTCCAAGAAGCCCCAAAATCTCAATAAGTGCTTAATGGCTTAAGCTTTCACGTCAATCTTTCAGATCCATGTCCAAAATACCCTCAAGATTCATAAAGTTTCTAAATTTATGACTTTGCATGTCCATTAAGTGCTTAACTCAACTTATTAATCCAATAAGACCTTCTAAGTGATGCATGGAGCAAAACCAACCATTTGAAACCCATTTTTATGACTCAAGACCCTTCCAAAGGTCTGAAAGGACATCTTAATTGGTCAAGAACATGCTATGTTCACGAATCATCATTTTGGGACCAAAAAGTGACTTAAAAGAGTAAACACCTAGATCTACAAGATAGAGTGGTAAAGATGCAAGCTTTATACCTTCCAGAGGTTGCAAACAAGCTAGAAATTCCATATCCAAAATGCACTAAACTCCAAGATCTTCTCACCACCTTCTTCTTTCTTCAAACCACTCCAAAACTCTCTTAAAGGCTCAAAATTTTCTCTCTCTTGCTCTAGGGTTGCTTGAGGGTCGATATCAAAGAATGAGGCTAGATAAGGATGAAATGTGAGGCCTTAAGGATGCTTAAATATGAGCCAAAACCCTAAAATTAGGGTTTTCATGCTTTACCACGTATGCTCTGCATACTAAGGCACACCTTAGTACGCTAAGCATACACACGTACACACAACGTACTCCTCCAGACCGAATTTTATCAAAATGCCACTATGGGCCCTTTTGCACTCTTTCATACACTTAGGGACCAAAATGAAATATAATTCAATTATAGGGTCAATTTTATAAGTATCTCACCATCGGGATGTTACATATTCCCTCACTTATATCAATCACTTAATTCACGAATTAGTTAAATAATGGTGGTGTTGTAACATCCCAAAAATACGGTCCAAAGTTTTCATTTTAAATTATTAAAATAACCATAACTTTCAGAATCATTCCATCCAAAACATAAATCAAAGTATCAAATCAAGTATCTCATCAAAAACCCATATCAAAATATCATAGTAAAAACATCCCGGGCTATAACAAATGGTGTGTGCACTGCAGTCATCGAAAAGTCTCTCCCTCCTCAGTGTCTCCAACACCTCTCTCAAGTGCTCCTCATGCTGCTCTTGACTCTTGGAATAAACCAGGATGTCATCAATGAAGACGATCACAGTCCGGTCCAGCATCGGTCTGCACATGCGGTTCATGAGTTCCATTAACGCAGTAGGAGCATTGGTGAGCCCAAACGGCATCACCACGAACTCATAGTGACCATAGCGAGTCCGAAAGGTTGTCTTCTGCACGTCGACGTCCCTCACTCGCATCTGGTGATAACCCGATCGCAGATCAATCTTGGAGAACCAAGATGCACCCTGAAGTTGGTCAAATAAATCATCAATCCTCGGAAGGGGGTAACGGTTCTTCACTGTTACCTTATTCAACTCCGGTAATCTATACACATCCGATGTCACTCGTCCCCTATGATTGAAGTGGAAGAAAACCAGATCTGATATTGTCGTCGTCGTGGTGGTAGCAGTATAATCCCTGCTAACATGACCAGTTTGACCGCACTTGAAGCAGCCCAAACTACCCGCCCTACACGTCCCCTCGTGCAGCTTACCGCACTTGCCACAGCGGTTGCGACCCTGCTGGCTCCTCGATCGGTGATCTGATACCTTTGGCTTTTTGCCCACACTCCTTGACTGTACTCCCTCTGGTTTCCTCTTCTTCTCTATCTCCAAATCCAACTCTCTCTCTTTCTCTCTCTCTCTCTCTCTCTCTCTCTTTCTCTCTCTCCCTCGCAAACATATCCTCCAACGTCTTGCAGTTGGATCGGCTCAAAAACAGGCGCATATCACCCACAACATCTCATGATATCGGTACTTTTTCATCTCTTCGTCTGCCACGTACTGCGGAACGAGAATGACCCTTTCCCTGAACATAGCGGTGATCTCGGTCACCGTCTTAGTCAACTTCTGGAGATCCTGGAACTCCCTAGCAAGCTGTTGCACCTAGGGGTGAGCAAAAACCACACCGCAACTAAAATTAACCGCAAAAACCGTATAAACCGCAATAAAAACCGATGGTGAGGTTTTCTGTTTTTCAAAAACCGCAAATTTGCGGTGCGGTGCGGTTATTAGTTTCAAAAAAACCGCAAAAAAAAACTTACCGCATATATTATATACAATTTTTTTTATCAATTATTAATTTATTAAATATTAAAAATAAGACAAGTTTCATGAATGAAAGACGGATAAAATACTAGAAGACAAAAACTGTTAGTTTTTTCTTATGTTTAACTTTATAAAAAAGGATGAAATTAGACAATTTTAAGATATTTATTGTTAATTACTATTGATTTGACGTTTTTAAGATATTAGTTGTTTGTGGTTTAAGTTAAATACTTAATTGTCTTATACATTATGGTTTTTTTTATTATTACAAGTAATATGTTTGAACTCTTAAAACTATTTGAGCTCTAAATTGTGGTTAAAAACCACACAAAATAATCGCACCAAATCCATGTGGTTAATAACCGCAACACAGAAAAAACAAAACTGCACCGCAAAAATAACCGCCTAACCGCACTGCAAAAATAACCGCACCATGCGGTTTTGAAAATGGATTAACCGCATTTGCGGTTAGTGGTGAGGTTTTGGCTAATAACCTCACCGAACCACACCGCGCTCACCCCTAGTTGCACCTCAATCACAGGTGCAAACTCGACCCTGAACCTGGCCAAGAAGTCGCTCTAGGTCATCACATTTAAAGTTGCATCATCTCCAATGGCATGTCCTACCTCCTCCCACCAGTAGGTGTTATGTCCTTAAGAAGACAGGAAGCAAGTCAGACCTTGTCCCCCTCGGGACATCGGCTCGTACGGAAGGCGTTGGCGACATCAGCCAACCACCTGCTGATAGCAATGGGGTCCCGAGCCCTATGATAGTTTGGAGCTCCACAAGCTCGGAACTCCCTGAAAGTCATCGTGCGCGCCCCTAGCAAGGCCGCCATCTCGGTGCGGAATGCACCCAATCTCTCATAGAGTATCTCTAAGATGCCCTCCTAGACCGCATCGAAGATCACAGGAGTCTAGTCTAAAATACTGCGCGTGACCTCAGATGAAATGAACTCTCTCCTCTGCTCGTCGAGCTACCCAGCTCCAGAGCCCGAGCTTGATCCCTCACCGACACCCGAACTGCCAACTGGTCTAGTGTGTAGCGTCACCATACTGAAAATACACCATAAAAAACATCAGTATACTTATCATAACTCGAGGGATCTCACATACTACAAGTTTCCTGGGTTCATCTCAGCCTTCCTTGATTTGAGTATGGATCCTCTGCTTTCAGTAGTATGGGCCCATACTACCTTCCACATCTATCTGTACTTTCCTCAAGAACTGCCTTGACTCCACCAAGTCCCTTCTACTACTACTGCTTTCTGCACTAAACTCGTCCTAGGCTTGCCCTAGGGTAATCTCCGACCCACCCTCCAACATCAGTTGCATAAAAAGTCCCTGCTATCTCCCCTAACTAGCTCGCGGATACCATTACATATTACTAAGACCAAATAATTCTTCGAATGAGAGGTCCTACCCTAAAACGGTTGGAATCAGACAAGATATGTGAAATAGGGCTAGACCTAACCTTCTGAATTTATTTAGTCCTCGTAATATGTAACTTAACGTATTCGTTTACTAGTTCATTGAAGATAACTAGGACTCCTAAAAGCACAAAGCAAGCGATATTCGAACATTGAGTAATCATAATTAATCATATCCTACTCAGGCCATCATATTACTTACTAATCAGTACAAGCATACAGTTCAACAAGCTCATACAACAGGCATATAAGGCATCCTTCCTAGGTCCTTAGCCATAAACTAGCATGCAGTTCTCATACACATATAACAAGCATACAAGGCTTCATTCCTAGATCCTTAGCCCTAATCTAGCATGCAGTTATCATAATCATAACATAACAAACTTGTATGGGTAATTTGGGAGTACTTACTTGATCTCGGCTGATTGCATGCACCACACCCTTTTTCTCTTTTCAAAATCCTTTTATAAAAAATGGTTTTGTTTTGAAAATTTTATACCAAGTCCACAGTTTGAGTCCATACATACCCGAGAGCATGCCCGAATCCCTTAAACCAAGGCTCTGATACCAACTTGTAATATCCCAAAAATACGGTCCAAATTTTCATTTTAAATTATTAAAATAACCGTAACTTTCAGAATCATTCCATCCAAAACATAAATCAAAGTACCAAATCAAGTATCTCATCAAAAACTCATACCAAAATATCAGAGTAAAAACATCCCAGGCTATAACAAATGGTGTGTGCACTGCAGTCATCCGGAGCTCTTCCCCTTGCCACCGGAAGTACCTGAAACCAAAACTAAAAACTTTAAGCACGAAGCTTAGTGAGTCTCCCCAAACTACCACATACAATACACATAATCATATAATCACATAATAACACACATTGGGCCTTTCCCGCTACATTGGGCCCCGCCCGACATCAGACTAGTCCTACATCGGGCTCCGCCCAGCATCAGACCGAAATCTGGCATCGGGCCCCACCCGGCATCGAATCGAGATCCGATATACATATAAACATATCAACAAATGCATATAAACATAATCATATAATCATGAACATATAAACATTCCTCAGGCTTACCCCAGCATTCGATCGAAGTCCGAAACATATAAAACAAGCACATGCAAGAATCACGAAGACATCAAGCACACAAACATTCCTCAGGCTTTCCCTGGCATCGGACCAAACTCTGGAAACATATAAACCTACATCGAACCCTGCCTGGCATATACTAACATACATAAACGGGCCAACATTGGTGCCTTCGACCCGTTCCTACAGAAGGAAACTCACCTCACAAAGTTGACTGTGGAATCTCGCGGTAAGGAATCTCTAACGGCTGCTCCGACGACTCCCCGGCTATCATTATCACAATAAAACTTAGTCAAAATCCAAAAATCCTTCTTAGGGTAAAATGACCATTTTACCCCTGGTCAAAGTCAGCATTCTGGGTTGACTCAAATCGCCGAGTTCCATAAATCAGAAACCGTGAAATCGCGATCCAACTTGTCGAGTTTCTCCTATCATCAGAATCGGGACTTTCCAACTCCACTCATCGATTCCGTCCTGAACTCCTCGAGTGTCGGGGCATTTCGACCCAACTCGTCGACTTCCTTTATGAACCCGTCGAGTTCTCCAATCTGTTAAACTATCTTAATAGATTATGCCCCTATCTTTTAGATCTTATCTCCATACTTCAAATACACCCTGGAAATGTCATTTTAAGGGAAAAGTTTCCATGCATGGCCCTTTGGAGCTTAAAAAGGCCAAAATGACACCCTAAAGCTTGCATGGGGCTTTAATGGCCATAAAGTTTGCACCTTAATGCCATGAAAGCCCTTCAAGGATCTAGATTTGGACATATACTCACTTGAGACGTCCATTTATGTCACACCCCCGAACCAGACAGCGGAAACGTCCGAGGGCTCACGTGACTCAAATTGAATATCATCACAATGAATATACATGAAACATAACATAAACTTCACCATGAATTAATACATTACAACTAACATTGTTCACATCAAGTACATTGTTTAAACATTACATATCCATAGCATAATTTGTTTGAAAGTTTTCAAAAGCATAACACCCTAACTATAACGCCCCGCGTTTCCAGGCTAGGCATTATCATTTATGTAATAGTCTAGGTTAACCCTTGTAACTCTTTTTGAAGTATTAATGATGAAATATTTAAGTATTATGTGTTATGTGCTTAATTGTGTGACTTAATTTAATTAAGAATAAAAATAAGCGTCACAATGAAATGTTAGATAAAGCCGATATCTATGGATAATGTTCTAGTGGTTGAAACGAGGTTTCCAAATATATAAAGAATGCCGAAATCCGAGTTATAACAAAGAAGTTATGACATGTTGAAGTTTCACGACATAACCGGCACGACCCAACGCGTCCCAACGCGACGTAAATAGTGAATTTAAGGTAGATAGATATCTATCCTTAGTGATCTAAATTAGAATTGAAGATCTCATCGATAGTAGTCGTTGCACTACTATCGATGAGATCTTCAATTCTAATTTAGATCACTAAGGATAGATATCTATCTACCTTAAATTCACTATTTACGTCGCGTTGGGACGCGTTGGGTCGTGCCGGTTATGTCGTGAAACTTCAACATGTCATAACTTCTTTGTTATAACTCGGATTTCGGCATTCTTTATATATTTGGAAACCTCGTTTCAACCACTAGAACATTATCCATAGATATCGGCTTTATCTAACATTTCATTGTGACGCTTATTTTTATTCTTAATTAAATTAAGTCACACAATTAAGCACATAACACATAATACTTAAATATTTCATCATTAATACTTCAAAAAGAGTTACAAGGGTTAACCTAGACTATTACATAAATGATAATGCCTAGCCTGGAAACGCGGGGCGTTATAGTTAGGGTGTTATGCTTTTGAAAACTTTCAAACAAATTATGCTATGGATATGTAATGTTTAAACAATGTACTTGATGTGAACAATGTTAGTTGTAATGTATTAATTCATGGTGAAGTTTATGTTATGTTTCATGTATATTCATTGTGATGATATTCAATTTGAGTCACGTGAGCCCTCGGACGTTTCCGCTGTCTGGTTCGGGGGTGTGACATAAATGGACGTCTCAAGTGAGTATATGTCCAAATCTAGATCCTTGAAGGGCTTTCATGGCATTAAGGTGCAAACTTTATGGCCATTAAAGCCCCATGCAAGCTTTAGGGTGTCATTTTGGCCTTTTTAAGCTCCAAAGGGCCATGCATGGAAACTTTTCCCTTAAAATGACATTTCCAGGGTGTATTTGAAGTATGGAGATAAGATCTAAAAGATAGGGGCATAATCTATTAAGATAGTTTAACAGACTGGAGAACTCGACGGGTTCATAAAGGAAGTCGACGAGTTGGGTCGAAATGCCCCGACACTCGAGGAGTTCAGGACGGAATCGATGAGTGGAGTTGGAAAGTCCCGATTCTGATGATAGGAGAAACTCGACAAGTTGGATCGCGATTTCACGGTTTCTGATTTATGGAACTCGGCGATTTGAGTCAACCCAGAATGCTGACTTTGACCAGGGGTAAAATGGTCATTTTACCCTAAGAAGGATTTTTGGATTTTGACTAAGTTTTATTGTGATAATGATAGCCGGGGAGTCGTCGGAGCAGCCGTTAGAGATTCCTTACCGCGAGATTCCACAGTCAACTTTGTGAGGTGAGTTTCCTTCTGTAGGAACGGGTCGAAGGCACCAATGTTGGCCCGTTTATGTATGTTAGTATATGCCAGGCAGGGTTCGATGTAGGTTTATATGTTTCCAGAGTTTGGTCCGATGCCAGGGAAAGCCTGAGGAATGTTTGTGTGCTTGATGTCTTCGTGATTCTTGCATGTGCTTGTTTTATATTTTTCGGAAAGACGGACGAAAACGGAGTTCAGATGAAGGAGTTATGAATTTCGAACGGAGTTTTCCTATCCCGGCCTACTAAAAATAATATATAAGTAATATAATTATAATATATTAAAAATAAAGTCAAAATTAGCCAATGTAGTCTAAACGATAGTTGTAGAGCATAATCTCACCTTCACGTCGATATAAAGAACGTCAAAAACGGAGTTCGTATGCGAAAGTTATGAATTTCTAAAGTTCGGGGCGCGAAACCCCAAAACTGTCAGAGACCACGACGTGGCAAGTCTCCTGATACCTCCGGGAGTCCCCCAGATGCAACTTGCAATGACGACCAAGCCCACGACATGGAAAAAGGATCCCACGACATGGCAAGGGCCAAATTTGCCCTATAAATAGATTTGAAGGGCCAGCCGACTATGGTTGATCCATCCCTTCTCTCCCACTCTCGATACACCCTCTAAGCCCTATTTTAACCCCCCGAAGCCCCGGTATCAACCTCGAGACCCGAAGCAAGTTCCGAAACCCGAAGATCCCGAGAAGAAAAGAGTTTCCAAGCCGAAGCTCTGCCCGCGAGAAGTTCGATTTTTGTGAAGATCTTCCAGATATGCTGAGGATTACTACTACTGTAAGCCGTAGTGCTATCCGATCATCTTTTGATCAAGTGAGTGTGTGGTTACTTTCTTCTAACGCATAATTACGAAGTATTTTATACGAAATACATGTTATGTGTATATTTTGTGTTATATGTGTGAATGTATATTCACTCTCTTCTATCTCATGGATCTGATTTGTTTTCTATGAAATACGTGTTGTGTGTGTATGCCTCATCTGTTATGTGGAATATGTATTGATTAAAGCATGTTATACCGGTTTTTAAACTATATATAAAAATGTATATTTTTATCTACTAATATGTTGGGTAGAACATGGGTAGATAGTTGGTGTGTAATAAACAGATGAGAGGCCTCGTTGTTGTTTTGATTCAGTCATCTAGCGGAGTTTAGATGACGACCACGGACTTTTCTAGACAGTCCTGTGGAACGCTAGCAGGCTCGCCACCTGTAGGTGTTAATGAACTTGGGTGTTCATTCTTTGTACTCCATCTCCCTCATGGTTGCCTTATTTGACTTATATTGTTGAGGAACCCCCGAAGCATGTGTTGTCGCCCCGATGAAATATTCTTAGACTAGGTCCCTTATGTTAGTTGTCTTAGGGATGTAAAGTGAGAATAACGGGAATGGATAATTGGGTTATTGTTGGTTGGTGGAATTAAATATAATTATTTATTGTGGGTTGAAAACCCTATATGCTCACCAGGCTCCCAAGCCTGACCCACTCAGTTTTATTTGTATTACAGGAAGTGGCGCAAGGGCATAAGATGGATGAACCATCAAGTTGTTTTGTCTACAAGTCTGTATATGTATATATTTGTTGAACGACTTGTAATGTTATCGTTTATGCTTTATGGTCTGTATCAGAACATGACATCCCAAGTTTTGATTATAAAACGAAAATACATTTCTTTTATGAAATGCTTTGGTAAACATTGTTTTATCACGTTTTGTTTTTGGGAACAAATTCCACAACTCTTTCAAATCAAAAGGATTTACTCTGAAATTATTTTAAAAGCATAAATGAAAATCGGTCTTTTCTGGCTGAAATTTTGGGGATGTCACACTAACATACTTGGTATTACTCCTCAGCTTACCTGTTACCTGAGAATACAACTTATTTTGAAAAAAAAAACACGTCAACATATGGAATGTTGGTGAGTTCATAAGCAGGGTTGTTTTGAAAATGTTTTGTATAGTTTATAAAACCCTGAAAATCCAATATTTTCTGAAAAGAAAATTATTTATACCAAAGTGTGAAGATCCATAGTTTTATGCATGAGTGATTTCAAAGCGTGTGTAAATGAAAAGTTTTGCATTATAGTTATTGAAAAAGTACAAGTGAATGGTGTTGATCTCCTCGAAAAACCCGATGTTTTCCGATAATATAATATAATATAATTGTTTCGAATTGTTATGCCATCACAACGAATGATTATGATTACCCTTGATTACTCGGATAGTATTGGATTTATTTATGTGAGTCGTTATAACCATGCATGATAATGACTAGTTCGTCTGTCTTGGCCTTCTAATGAACGCCAGAATTGATCTTAAGATTTTGTCACCCTAGACTGGCCGAGTCTAACTGTAGCGAACAGCTTAGGTGTGGGGGAGTCACCCCCGTATAGATCTATACACAAACTCTCGCTCTCCCTCCAGGACACTTTGGTTATAACTACAGACTACAAACGACCCATAAAGGTGCCGCCCATTATTACTCACTGAATCCAAAATGAATTTGATTACCATTGATTAACGACCTGTATTTGTTTACTTGAATTGAAGGTAAGCCTAACAAACGAGGAGAAGAGGATTACAAGGTCTTGCTAATTCTGTGTATTATTTAAGGCTGTTGGGTATACGAAGGACACGTTGGCCCATTTCACATTTGATTTATTTGGACCTTACTAGCAATGATAATGGGCCACTGAGGCCCAATAGCACGTGAAAGCCATTGAGGGTCCCTTTAGCATGTAATTGGGTCACAGGAGGCCCAATAAACATTTATTATTATCGTTGGGGTCCAAAAGTTATGTTAATGGGTCACGAATGGCCAATAAGCATGATTAGAAACTTTCAAGCCCAAAGATTTGAATATTTACTTGTTTTAGGTATAGTATAATTGTCGGAAAGTTTGATTGAACAATTGTTAAATTCGTAACGGCACGAGGCTGGTCGGTTGTTTATAACGATATTTGGAAATATATATATATATATATATATATATATATATATATATATATATATATATATATATATATATATATATATATATTCATCTTTCTATTTTCATAAGTCGTAATTTGGTATTTTTGACCCAAATATCTTAATAATAAAATAATTGACTCAAAATATTGGTTTGACCTTTTCAGCCCTTCTTTAATAAAAACGACAATTTTAGTCCCTTATTTAAAAAAAGACATTTTAGGCCCTTAAACCATTTTCTTGACATTTTTGACCCATAGACTTGTTTAAGTAATGTTTTTAGCTCAAAATTTACTGTTCGCAACTTTTACAATTTTGACCCAAATTTCAAAAACTTTACATTTTTTATCCTTTTTGGAAGAAAAAAAATCATTTTTAATCCCTATAACAGTTTGGTTTACCCTTTTTACTCCCTGTTTTGAGAAATTTACCATTTCAATCCCTTGAAAACCATATTTGCACAATTTTTGGGCCTATGGACCGAAAAGCCCAAAAATTGGCCCATTAAGCTATAAATTACATTTCTAGTCCTTTAAAGAGTATAATATTCATAAAAAAATTTATTTTTACTATTTTAGCTCTTTTGGTCTTTAAGAAAACCATGAATGACAACTTTCAACCCAACTTTTGTTTATTTGACAAATATAGCCCAAAAATGAGTTTTATGTTGCAATATGTTTATTATCACCTTAGAGGGTAATTTTTCTTGACTTTTTTATTGTAATATATCTTAGATCATGTTTATCTTCCTCCTTGAGTGATAGATCTCAAGATTTCTTTCATTTTTGTAACATATTTACTACATAAACACATGAAATCACACATAACATACACATACACATAGATCTACACATTTTACTTGTATTACCTCCCATAAAACATGTGAAAACTAAAAAGAGAGGGGTATGAACTCACCTTTTCTTGTTGATCATGGTTTTGAAGAAGAAATGGAAGAAAGTGAGGTGATTTTTCGGCCCTAGCAACACCTTGATGATGATCTCGAGTTTGAGGTGATTCCAAGAGTATGATTACCACAAATGTTTAAGAGAAAGGATCTAATCATGAGAAAAGAGTTATAAAATCCTTGGATGTGTATAACTTACCAAGAAATGATGATGTTCTCATGAAATCCTCTTGATGTACTAGCAAAATTTTGAGATTTTTGAAGTGGGAAGGAGGAGAATTTTAGAGAGAGTTTGGAAGAGTTTTGATGTTGTGTGTGTGGTTTGGCTCTCAGCCGTTCATAAGAAGAGAGGGAGGAAAAAAGAGAGAGAGGTGAAAGGATGGATTGCATGGAGATTTGTGATGGTGCATGGAAGTCTATAATGTAATAAGGAGGTGGATAACCCTCCTTATTTCATTAATTTCTATTTTTTTCTTCTTGGGCCGAGAAAAAGAGAAGAGAGAAGAGGATTTGGGCCTTTTTGCTTAAGTCTCATAATGTGAAGCCCAAGTTAATGGTTTTCGGCCCAATGGGCCCTTAAGAGGTTTTACGGCGCAATTTGTATAAAAGAATGAGTTTTATGGTCCTTTAGGGCTAATTAGATTTGTTATGGCCCAATAAGGGTATTTTATTTCATTCTAGGCCCATTATGGCCCAAAATGTTAAAATAAATGAAAGTGGGTCCAATTAGAGCCTATTTAAGAGTTCTAAGCCCAAAATAGTCAAAATTGGAAGCATATTGGCCCATTAGGCCCAATAAGGAAATCCTAGTCCAAATGGACTTAAACCGGGATTTTTAGGGTTTCCAACTTTTGTTGACTATTTGAATGTTTGTATAGGGTATTTGATGGAATTGTGTTGTCATTGAACAAACACCATACATGTTTTCAAGTTTTAGCTACAATGTCATTCTTTGTTAAGTGTTTACAACGTATCAGAATTCCTAGTTGTGACAATTTCCCAAGCATCAAGATAATTGGACCAAAAACTCATTAAAAGTGAAGATGAAGAGATCTAAGTAATCATTGAAAAAGTTTGAGACTTTCTTGCTAGAAAATGCTGCAAATGGAGTGAAGTTTTTGGATCTAATCACTTCCTCTTGGGTCCTCAAGCTTCTTCTTCTTCCATAAGCTTCAAATGCACAAGTTTTCTCTCAAAAATGACTCACAAACTCACACAAGGTATTAGGGTTTCGAGATTTAGGGTTTGGGACCTGGAGGCTGTAAATGAGGCCATCCTTTAGAGGTTAAGGTGTTTAGGGTGCAAAACACTGAAAATTAGGGTTTCATTCTGTCAGTCCTACTCGTCGAGTTGGGGCTCTCAACTCGTCGAGTAGACTTTACATCCCGCATCCCAATTCCATTCCCACTCGACGATTTTGGGGCCTCCAACTCGTCGAGTTTCTACAAAAAAAAATGAATAATTCTTTAACTAAATATATACCATGAACTAGGCGTTACAGGTGCCCTAGTTTTTTCCAAGATTAAGATGTTTTCGGCTTCAGTTTCATGTATCTCAATAGCATAAAATAAGATTCTTTGTGATTTCTTTCTCCCAACTCAAATTAGGACTTCCAAGGCAAAATAACATCCTGAAAAAAAAAAGTTTAAAGTCTTCCCTAATTCCTTGGTATGTCGATTTTGACCATTTTTCTGCAAATAGATTTTTTTATTCCTTTCAAATTGACCCCGAATTTTGAAGATGGGTTTGCAGTTGCTAAAAAGGAGGTTTAATGTCCTTGCGTGTAACCCAGAACGACTTTGTTATTATTATTAATAGTATAACTAACTATTATTAATGTAGAGACTATTTCCAACAATTGAAATCATTATGGCTAATGTATTTTATTCACCTGATGTAATGTAGTTGGTATTGCTATTGAATAAAATTTGTATTAGTATTAAATATAGTTGATATTGTACCATCATAGTTAATAATATCAATAGTGCAATGCTATTACCAAAACAAGACAAGTAATACATGATTCCAGTGTTCAGATAAGCCACATATGAGAACACCTCATTAATTGTTGTCTCATGTAGGATGTCATGTGAGAAAAACCTGAAGAAACTCATCATAAGGACGGAATATATACAAAAACAACTAAGACTTATTTTGCAAAAAAAAATGTTGAGAATTAAATGTGTACAAACTTGTAACGTCCAGATTCCCAGGTATAGTATTTTATTCTTTTATTCTTGGAAGTTGTGAGGAGACTCGGCGAGTTGATGTTTAAACTCGCCGAGTATGGTCGCGGATTCGTATCCGGGTTGACAGCCGAACTCGGCAAGTTCATGAGTGGACTCGGCGAGTCCATGCTGTTTAATGAAACCCTAATTTCCTGGGTTTGGGACCTATTTAAAGGCCCTTAAGGCCGTCATTTGCAGCTACCAAACCCCAGAGAGAAACCCTAAGAGATCTAGAGCGTTTGTGAGGGAGGAGAGGCCATTCTTGATCCTTTAGTTGGTGGATCTGCAAGAAGGAAGTGACCAAGGCAAGAAGAGGCTAAAGGAGGTGCGATTTTGATGACTTCTAAGTTCATAGAGCTCATATTAAGGTATTTGTTCGGACCCTCTTCAGTTTTGGTGTTGAATCTTAGTGTTAGGGTTTTCTAACCCCTTTAAAGGATGGATAAATGGAGCATTTGGTCCCTTCTTGAGTCTATGCTTTGGATCTGGACCCAAAGAGGTCCAGAGACCTTAACCCTTGGAGCTTTATGAGTCATTTTGGGAGCCATGAGCTTGGGATGTCATTTTTGGGGCTAAATCACCAAGTTAGACCATTTAGATGTTATATGAGTGTCAATGTCTGAACTTTACATGATTATCATGCTTGGGAAGGCCAGATCTATGAATTTAAGGAACAGATCTGACCTCAGGAGGTCTATGGAGTTTGTGCATGGCACGAACTCGCCGAGTCTGAAGATCAGACTCGGCGAGTAGGATGAATGTTTCCCGTATATCACTCAGCGAGTAGACTTGCCGAGTTAGGGAAATAACTCGGTGATTCAGGGAGAGTTAGGGGGACTGGAGTTCAAGGCGGACTCGCCGAGTTGTTCTTGAGACTCGGCGAGTTGAGTCCGGGTGGCCCCGCGATTCATGCCAGGTGTGACTCATCGAGTAAGGGGAAGGACTCGACGTGCCAAGAGAGGGACTAAGAGAGTCAGTGGACACATGTAGACTCGTCGAGTCACCCTAGTGCACTTGATGAGTCGGGTCAAAGTTTGACCGTTGACTTTTGTTGACTTTTAGGGTTTGGTCAACAGTGAGGCCCTTAAGCCAAGAGAGGGGTAAAATGGTCTTTTACCCTTCTGAGGGTGTTAAGAAAGGTTTGAGTATAGTTATTTATGAGAGTATTTACTTTATGTGATTAGGCGGAGGCTAGATCACATTTCTACCGAGTCAGAGACTTACCGAGACACCTGAGGTGAGTCTTCTCACTATACGTTACCTAGAGTGGTATTATGTGTTGACCAGAGGGTCTTATGTGTTATGTATGAGATTATGTGCTATGTGATATATGTATGTTGTATGATGTTATAGACCGGGCCGGAGGGTCCAACGAGCTACGGGACTGGAGGGTCCTGCTGCGACACATCGACCAGAGGGTCGTATTATAGCCTCGAGTGGCGTATGTGTTGTATGCGGTATTTTGGGGAACTCACTAAGCATTTATGCTTACAGTTGTTGTGTTATGTGTTCCAGGTACTAGCGAGGGCCGTGGGAAGGCGCCGGCGTGACTCGTACACACTGGAGTGAGAGAGACTTGATTTTATGATCTTGGGATATATTATGTTTCAAAAACTATGTATTGGAATTATTTGAAATATTTTTAAATGAATTTGGTTGATGAAAAATGAAATTTTGTTTTGGAATTTACGTTTTTACAAAACTGAGAACTTAACATGTAGTAGTAAGTTATAATGATTGAACGTGGACAAAAACAATAAGTTAAAGGGCTTATTTTACAAACGAAAAAAAGAATGATGATTAAACGTGTACAACACGAGAACTATGCTACCCTTATAGGTCATTTTCCATTAAACCACACCCCAGCAACACCAAGGACCCAAGGATGACGCTGCAAATCATCACCACCCACTGTCATCATGGCAATGGTGGCCGACAGTGGTGGTGATGACATTTTCGATTAAAAATAAGAGGGTGGGTGTAACGCCCGTAGATCCGGGCTAGTAAATTTAAAGATAATAGGGGTCGAAAACGACTTTTCGACAAAATATTATTTAGAATAAATAACCTTAACTTATTTTTAGAATATGTATCAAGGGTTCCGTACATATAAAGAACGCCGAAATCCGAGTTATAACGAAGAAGTTATGGCCCGTCGAAGTTTTTCGGCAAAACCGGCACGGCACCGGGAGACGTAAATAGTGAATTTAAGATAGAGGACTTTTTAGCCTTAGTGATCTAAACAAAAGTTGTAGAATATTTTAAACCGAGAACATCCATAAAAAGAACGCCCAAATCTGATTTCGTATGAGGAAGTTATGAATTTTCTAAGATTTTGCATAGCAGTGCACAGCCCGAAACTCGAATTTTAGTTCGAGCGGTTTTTGGCTTACGCGACCTAAATAATATTTGAAGATCTCAATAATAGGAACTCAACGGTAAAAATACAGACGAAAACGGATTCCGTATGAAGGAGTTACGAATTCTTCGCGGTCATTTAACAGTCTAATCTCCTCGTACTGTTAAATTTAAGATCGGTCGAGAATTATCCGACTGATTCTAAATGAAAATTGTATATCTTGTTTTTACCTACGCGTGGATATAAAGAACGTCGAAAACAGAGCTCGTATGCGAAAGTTATGAATTTTTGAAAATCGGCTGATTTCCGTCATGTGTGCGATGTCACGTGTCAGCACTAGGCTACGCCTGGCTGTAGCCAGCCTGGCTCACGACGTGAATATTAAAAATTCACGACGTGAACCTTCCTCCAGCCCCTATAAATAAGTGTTGAGACCTCCATTCATTCCTCACACCTCCCCTCACTTCCCTCTCACTCTCTAGAACTTCTCTCTAGCCCCGAAACCCCCCGAAAAGCCTAGGGAACCTACCTAGCACGAGGTGGAAGCCCCGGAGTGCCCGACGGCTCCGAGAAGAAGAGCCTTTCGGCTCGGGAACGCTACTCCGGCGGCGCCCGGTTTTGAGAAAAACCCGTTGTAAGTAAGCTATGCCTACGCTATTTTTAATATAGTTTTTATTTAATTATAGTAACGTTATTAGGAACTTATAATAAATACTTGGCTATTATTATGGGTTATATAAGTATTGCTTAATGCTTATATAATAGTAATAATAGCTAGACTATTAATTAGTCGCGGTTAACGTTAGACTAAACCTAGTGATATTGATACTAGGTTTTGTCGAGAAAAAAATTATTTTAAGAGTAACGAAGTGCTGTCCGAGTGCCGAGTCACCACCTAATCAAGTGAGTGCATAGTCTCTTTCATGAACATGATTTTAATACAAAGTATTAAATATATGTTTATGTGCGAATTATTTGATGTTGCATGAGATATTTGTTAAAGAACATACCTGATTATATATGCTGATATAGGTAGTGTTTTCTTACGAGTACGAGTGAATTATACTCAGAGAATAAAACCTTAGTATATATCATTGATCCGGGAGCATAGATTAGACATATTCATTGTCCCTAGTCCGAGAGTATGGATTAGGCATAATCATTCATCATTAATCCGAGAGTATGGATTATTCATTTGTCCCTAGTCCGAGAGTATGGATTAGGTAAAGTCGTTCATTTCTGATCCGGGAGTATGGATTAGGTAAAACGGCTAATCTTAGGTCCGAGAGTATGGATAGTCTCGTTGTGAGGATCGACGGGGTGGGATAAGAGTTGTTTATATATATATATATATATATATATATATATATATATATATATATATATATATATATATATATATATATATATATATATATATATGGTGAAATTATATATTTTGTGAGTTTTAAAAAACTATATATATGGTATAACATTGTGGGATTGAAATCCATATGTACTCACCAGGTTTCCCAACCTGACCCACTCAGTTTATTTATATCATGGGTGTTGATATGAAGTCACATTACACTAAGAGATTAAGGAGATATAAATCACTAGTGATAATGAATGTAAGTTCTGTTTATGCTTATGTTTCTGTATTTACGATGACATCTCAAATGTTTAAAAATGAATAAAAATACTTTTCTTCGGAAGTGCTTTGATAACGTATTTATCATGTTTTACTGGGAACAAATTCTGCAACATTTTTATTAAAAGAGGTACTCTGATTTTTATAAAGCATAAACAAAATCGGTCTTTTCTGGCCGTGAAAATGGGGATGTCACAGTGGGACAAGGGAAAACGAAAATGGAATACCTTTATGGAGAATCTGATCCAAAAAATCCCTAGGTCGAGCCTTCCTCCTTCACTCATTCTACTTCCTGACAACTAAAAGAGGTTGTAATTGTGGTAGCGTCTTTTCTGGTGAGCGGCGGTTCAAGGTGGCAGCAGGAGTGGCGAAGCAAAAGAGAAAATAGAGGGAAGGGTTTAGGGTTTGGTTAATCTTAGTTCCTATGATCGACAAGGAGGGAAACAGGAGGATGGGAGTCCGTGTAACGTCCCAAAAATCAGGGGCAAAAATTTCATTTTTTTATATAACTAAAACATTGATACATTTAATTCAAACAATCAAATCATAGTCAATCAAATCGTTTATCAGAGTTTATCCCAAAATCATTCATTGCGGAAATCATAGGTGTGTGCACTGCGATCAAACCGAGCTCTTCCTTTCCAAAACGATGATACCTGAAACCATAAACAAACTTGTAAGCACGAAGCTTAGTGAGTTTCCCAGAGCATACCATTCACACAAACCACATATCACATATCCTGTTAGCTATAAAAGCTACACACATATCATATATACTGTTAGCTATAAAAGCTACCATATATCACATAAGCCCTGCATACATAAAACCTGTAATAGTGCAATGGGCTACCCCACATGGTCTTTACCTAGGACCGCCATGGGCTCCCCCACATGGTCTTACATCCGATGTCATGGGCTACCCCACATGGTCTTTACCTAGGACTGTCATGGGCTACCCCACATGGTCTTACATCCAATGCCACGGGCTTCCCCCGGGGTCTTCCCTGCAAATACCATATATCACCAAATAGCATATCATACATCACATAAATATCTACACATAACACGTACATAAACCTATAAGGATGCCATGGTTACCCCCAGGGTCTTATACCATTGTGCCATGGGCTACCCCACATGGTCTTCCATGCAAGTATCACAAATACAACTAGCATATCACATAATTACCAGTATACCACCTAGCATAAAGTTATCTATCATATCACAAAACATAAGGTGGGTCGGCCTTGTTGCCTTAGACCCATTGGTATGGTGAGAACACTCACCTGCAATTGTCGGCTGAAGAAATAAGATCATGCTGCTCCAACCACCGACACGAACCCCTCCACTGGTCAACACCAAATAACTGAACTCAATAAATACCAATAATTACCAAAATACCCCTAGAAGTCAATTGGTCGACTCTTGGTCAAATCCAAAGTCCTTAGTCAAAGTCAAACTTCCTGACTGACTCTACTCGCCGAGTCAAACCGCTGCCTCGTCGAGTCCAAGAATCTTCGAGTCCCATCCTGCTTAACTCACCGAGTCGTCCTTCGACTCACCGATTCACGAGTTAACCAGAAAAGGTTAGCGTTCCATGACTAGACTCGCCGAGTCCAAGGCAATCTTCAACAGACTCGCCAAGTTGTTCTTCCGACTCGCCAAGTTCATGCACACATTCATACAACTCGTCGAGTACACTCATGTGACTCGCCGAGTATCTCCAGTTCTCAATCTATTCAGAGGCTTTTCAAGCCATGCAGGTGCTCCAATCCATAGATCTACCCTTCTACAAGCTATCCCTCACGTAAAGTTGCAAACTTTACGTGATACCAAGGAGATATAAGCCCAAAACACACTAGGGCTTGGGTTTTAGACAAAGGGGCTTTACCAACAACCCAAGAACTGAAGTTTTATGACATTCTAAGCCATCATGAGTCTAGATTTGGAGCAGCAACCCCAGATCTAACTCCCAAATCCGAGATAGGTCTCAAAACAAGCTAAGGGACTCCCAAAACAACCATCAAGGATAAACCAAAAAGGAAATAGCTTAAGATAAGGCTCCTTACCTCAGAGATGTGCCCAAAACTGATGTACATCACAGATCTATACAAGCCCTTGATGCTAACTTCCAATTTCTCAAGCTCCTTCCACCAATTTCCTCTTCTAAGCCCCCAATCTCCTCAACAATGAAGCCTCACACGAATTTTGGGGTTTCTGGAACTCAAAGGGAAGGTAAAGAGGCTGAAGGAGGAACATAACATTCTTTATATAGGGCACAACCCCGGGATTAGGGTTTTTCTCTCTTCAGCACCAACTCGTCGAGTCCAACTACCGACTCGACGAGTTGGTCACTTAACTCGCGACCAAAATCCCGCTCCGAATCGGCGAGTCGGAATACCTACTCGTCGAGTCCCCTTCTTTATTTACACTTTACCCCCTGAACTCTTGATTCTGACTTGGGATGTTACATTTCCTTTCTTGGCCTCTCTGATTTCGGGTGTTACAGTCCGACTCATACAAAAAAATCACACATACAAGCACCATCTTTATCAACTTGGCAAGAATAGTCCCCACTTCAAGATGTGACCAAAACCACCCCTACACACCAAAAGTCTTACTTTCCAAGGTTTCTAATTTGACAACTTCAACCGCTCATCAAAAAAAGAATACCAAACCTTTAAATATTCATTTCTTAGTTGTTGTTATTGTTGTTGTTAATTGTTCTTTTTAAATTTAAAAATAAATGTTTCCTTTCTAGATTTATAAAATACAACCAAAATAAATTAACGAAAAACAGGGGTGTTACAGTCTAAGAACTTGCCTCCAAAAAATTAGATGTTTTTTTGTCGTTATCACTTTCGGATCCACAAATATATCGACTCGGGCATATGTCAATGCTTCCACTTCTTTTGGTTCCCAATGTCTATTCGAGGCCTCTCTTTTTCTTTTAGCTTCCAAGTGGGGTTGATTTTCTGGAACTAATTTCGACTTGAGTTTCTGGAACAAATTTAGGTTGACTTTGTGAAACAAAATCGAAGGGACTGAATCAGCTTGGGTATGGATTTGTGGATGGGGTTGATTTTGTGGTAGAATTAATCTGTGTTGGATGAGATAGTTACCCTAATATGGTATCATACCAAAATAATGGTAGATGGAAAATGTACAAATTGGTCGGACAATTTAAAGTTGATAGAGGGATGAGGTGTTTGGAATGTTTTTTAGGTGTTTTTTTTGTTATTTGGAGATTTTAAAGAATAAATTATTTTAACTAGTGTAGAGAGACCGAAGTGATGAGTTTTGTTGTGGTAAAATTGGATGATGAAGAAAGCAGAGAGAAAAGAAAGAAGATTGTGACATGTATTCACCACGTTCAGTTCAAGTCGTGGAGACAAGTCGGTGTGCGTCAAAGCCACCACGTCAAATCATGGTGTTTGCCACAACCACTACGTCTAACCTAATACTCGCAAAACAATTCATCTAACGACTTATGCTATATAAAAGGATATAGTCTTAGATTGTGTGGATGTATAATTTAATCATGGAATCTTAATGTGCCGATGTCGTATTACAAAAGTCATGACATGCTTGTTTTATTTAATGGATTCGATGAAAGATGATTTAATATGGTATCTATATAATTATGTCTCTTTTATTCAATAACAAAAACGTTTTAATGGTCAGTCACGAAAATATAACTTTTTCATCAAATCATATATATTTTTAAAATATGTCATCTTTTAATTTATTTATTTTCTACTCCCTAAGAATGTCATATTAAAAATAATTTTCTATTTTTTAATAAATGATTCAAACTCGGTCCTCTATTCCATTTCGGATCATGTTTCTATTCCATCTTTAACCCGCTTCATATCGCAATCCGGGTCTTCACCGACGACGACACCACCACCGCTTCCGTCCTCATCCGTGGCCACTACTCAGCCGTCTAAAAATCCCCTCCGGCTTACATAACCAGTCACAGATAAGAAACCACTCCCTTACATGCTCACATTCAATTCATAACCTAATTGAATGTTGCCGATAAACCCTAATCCCATCTTCACCAAACCCCCAACTACCACCTACCTAACACCTCCCCCAACCCTCCTCCGCACCCGCGCTGCCTCCGATAACCTGAATTGGTCCTTCAGTTTCTCCGCCGCAGCTGACTCCACCGGAAAACTCAATAACAATGAATTCGTTAGCCCTCCAATGGCTGTGGAGAAGAAGCGTACTCGTAACCTAGGTAACGATAGTAATTATAGCAGTACTACCAAAGTTAACGCGAAGGAGAGATGGTCGCGTGATCGTGAGAGTTACTTGACTGATGACGACGACCCGCTGCCTCTCCCGATGACGTATCCAGACACATCACCTGTATCGCCTGATGTTATCGATCGGAGGTTACGCTGCGATCCATTGATTGAGGTTTGTTGTCTGTTCTCTATAAGATATTGAGCTTCTTTTCATGGCTATCCGGTTTTGCGTCTGATGATACACGATAACAAGAAGAAATCTATCATTTTGTGTGTCGAATTCTCCTTTATGATTCTGTTAGATGGTACATTCATTGATTTTAACTCCATAACCAGTCATATCGCCCTTCCAGCATATGCATTGTGAAGAACAGTCTTCATTCCAAAATCAAAATCGTATCTTTTTAGCTGTATCTTTGCAAGGATCTTCGTAACTTAATTTGGTACTAATTTCTGCAAGATTCATGTAGGATTGTAAGGAAGTAGTTTACGAATGGACTGGAAGATGTAGAAGTTGTCAAGGATCAGGATACGCGAGTTATTACAACAAAAGGGGAAGGGAAGTCACCTGCAAATGTATACCATGCCAAGGAATAGGTAATGTTACTATGTAATCACTAATTCCATTACCTTTCTTAACACATTACACTATCAATTCCATTCCTTTTGTCATTCCATTCCATCAAGAAAGTTTGAATATGGATTCTTTTATGATACAGGTTATGTCCAGAAGATCACAGCACGCAAGGATATTGATGTAATGGAAGATTTGGAGAATGGAAAACCACCTTGACACCACCCACAAAAGTTTATATAATTATTGTTTTATAATTCCGGTTTTGTTGTAATTCTTGTTAATTTATGGTGTACTTACAGATGGTGGTAGAATAGAATGAGAACATACATTTGTTTCGAAATTATTTAAACAATAAATTAGTATTTTTTTTATAGGCTTTTAATGTTTGATGTATTTACAATTTACAAAAAACCTTTTATTTTCCATTTAGTGAACATGTCATTTGTCATATTTTTTTATTAATAACTTAGCTTTACTGCATTTTGTCTTGACTTTATTAAAATGTAGTTATTAAACCATAAAAAATGCACAAAACATAATGGCTTTTAAGCAAGTGTTATAACAAATAATTAAAGCAAGTGTTATAACCAATATATGCCAGCAATATAACCAATTTGTTATTAGATATACCAATTTATGCATATGATAAATTGGTAGATTTCTAGTAACAGATTAAAACATGATTGTACAAGAGGAAAATCAACCATTAACAATGACTTAAATATAACAAAGTATGCTAAAACCAAAATATCATATCATTTTAGCCACAATAATACTAACCAATACTAGAAAAAAGAAAAAAGAAAAACATAGCTTTAAATTAACCAGGTGAATCAGATGTTGATAACCCTACCAATAATCCCCACAAGAACACTTCCCTTCTTTAAAATGATGAAACCTTTTATTATCTCTAACAATCAATTCCCTCCCCACAATCCTCGACATAATCTTGATAGCATTATGACAATCACCACAAACACGAAGATTCTTTATAATCCTTAAAGGTGTTCTTGCAGGAGTAGAAATTAATCCATAAGCAATTGCCAATCTTTCGCTATGATAAAGTAAAGCCTGTTCTTTAGCTTCTTGATCAATATCATGAAGAACATACCTGGTATCCGGGACATAACTCTGTTCTTTATTTGCAGCCCTAAACTTTTCTTCATCTTTGTATAAACTAGGGTTTCTAAACTCACCCACCCTGTTCTTACCTTCAAGCATGTTAATGGCAGAAAATTTCTTCGGAAGTGGCGTTGGAATCTTTTTTGGGTCAATCTTTGATGGATCAAGATTGATTAATATCTCTTCAGCTCTGTCTTCAAGATCGATATCTCCATGGATTCGAGCATAGTTCATTACAGCTTCCCAGATTTCTGATGTGGGTTCAAATGGTAATGTCTGGATGTACTCCAAAGCTTGATCAAGGTGTCCAGATTTTCCAAAAATGGCTAAAACCCCTAAATAATGTTCGATTTTGGGAGAAATTCCGTATTCTTTTTGCATTGATTCAAAGTGTATGAATCCTTCTTCAATGGCTTCAGCGCCTGCACAAGATTCAAGAACAGCAAGGAAGGTTTCTTCGTTTGGTTGTAATCCATGGTTTCTCATCTGTTCAAACATTTCTAATCCATCATCTCCTAATCCGTTTGAGGCGTACCCACTTATGATCAGATGCCAAGTGTCCATGGTTTTGTCAGACATATGATCGAACACTCGGCGTGCGTCTACCATGCTTCCACACTTGCTGTACATGTCGATTACTTTGTGAGTCAATTGGATTTCACCTCTGTAGCTCGATCTCAAGAAGTAATCATGGACTTTTTTAGCATCCTCAAGCTTCTTGAATTTCCCACATAACGCAAATAGAGCATTAAAGCACTCAGCATCTGCAAGTTCACCCTCGTCCATTAGTTCAATGGCTTCCTTAAGCTTTCCCTCTCTGCATATCTTTAACAAATCAACTTTCGCACTGGAAGCATGACTACTAGCTCTCTGTACTTCATCATTATTCCTAGCAATAGGGATCCGTGGTATATGGGTTTCGCTAGGATTAGGGTTTTGGGGCGAGTACTTGGAGGGTTGATGTTGTTGGAAATTCTGTCTCTGAATTGGGGGTTGTGGAGGATAATTCTGACTCTGAATTGGGGGTTGTGGAGGATAATTCTGACTCTGAATTGGGGGTTGTGGAGGATAATTCTGACGCTGATTAGTGTTCGTCTGGTAAAAGCTTTGTCTCCCATCATTTGAGGGATAATTTTGACGATGACTAGGGTTCTCCTGGTTAAAACTTTGCTGCCCCGCAACCGGCGGATAATTCTGGCGCTGATTAGGATACTCCTGGTGATAATTTTTCTGCCCGGCATTTGGAGGATAATTCTGACGCTGATTAGGGTTCTCCGGATAGAAGTTCTGCTGCGCAGGATTTGGTTGATTCGGATACCTCTGATCCCGATTATCCCATTGATTGAGGTTCCCTTGTGGATGATTGTGTTGTAGGTTCCATGGGTTAGTGTTTATTTGATCATTCGGGGGTGAATCGAAGCTGTTTGGGGCGGTCGATGTAGAGAGGGTTTTGAGGGAGTTGCGGATGAAAATGGAATGAGAAGAGCGTATACAAGTTACCTTGAATGAAGAAGTGAGAGTGCCTCTGCGAATCGCCATTAGAGACGCCATTTTTCTGGGTTTTGAATGAAGTCGTTAAACCCTAACGTGGTTTATGGACGAAGTAGTGAAGTGAGCAGATAGACGAATAAAACCATTTGGGCTCACGGAAACGGACCCTCTTATCGGGTCGGGTTATAGAAACTACAGTAACCGTCCCTCTACTAGAATGATTCATTCCATTCTTCAATAAAGGGTTGTTTTTTTTTTTTTTTTTTTTTTGAAAGAGATTTTTTTTTGTTTCATAATGGAATGGGATGAATATACTACATGATCCATATTTACATATATAACTTTTATTTACATACATATTAATTTAAATTTTCGTGGTGTTAATTCAATTATAACTTTCTTAAGAAAAAATATTTTTTCTGTTACAATTACTCAATTAGAGTTTAAATAAACATCCAAAATCAATTTGACTCCATGTTAATAAGGCTAAAGAACGGGAGATCATTATCAGGTCAACGACTAGACAACTTATCTCTTTATACGTTTTTTCAGTTAATCAGTCATAAAGAAGTATAACATTGTAGAAGCCTTTTCCGGTGCCAATGATTTAAGGCAGGGATATCATAATATGTACTAGAGGTTTATGACGTATCTGAATTGTCGTTAGATACGCAAAGCCTTCTCCGATATAAATTTGGCTTCATCAATGATCAACTCTTAGCTTATACATCTTTGCTTTGATTATAGGTGGTATGTCTTTCAAAATTCAGATGTTTTTTTTATCGTTGTCATTATGTTGGTGGACTAAGTTAAGTGTTATGTTGGATACTCGGAGGGCTTAGTCTACACAACTAAGATGGAATATCTAATATGTAATTTTTAGTGGTGAGCGAAATGATAAATAAGTATAAACTAGTGTTTGAACCTGTGGGTAACCACGGGTCATGGTAATTGTTGTTTTTTTGCCACCATTTGGTAAATGGTAAATGCATTTTATTATTATTGTTATTAAATATATGATAACTGCTTCCATCGACCAGAATGGTTATATAAGTAGTGTATTTGATAACGTTCGTTAACATTACATAAGATAATGATTTATATTTTTGCTGCAAATTATGCAAATGAGAGCTTATAAGATCTGTAACTCTTCTCATTTCATAAATAATGGAGAAAAACAACCTTTTGTGCAAGAGAATGCAAGTTCGTGTCAAAAGGGTAATATGAAGGATAAAACCTTATTTCTGTTGGCACGAAGATCAAAGTCACGATACCATGTCAATTACATTTAAAAAAAAAGATGGATGACGGGACAAGTGATGATGTGTCTGAACTATCATATGTAGGAGTTTTTATTGAGAAAGACATTGGACCTTTTTTGTAATAGATAATTGAGAATGGGACCATTTTGTAACAGATTGTTGCCACAAGGACCATTTCTGTAACAGATTTGTTATAGTGAAATATTATAGTAAAAGGGTATGATGTAATTACAAAGTAAAACAGGATAATAATGTTCATGTACAATAAACACACTAAAAATAACAAATTGAAAACTAAGTATTATTTGATATCAAACAAATTCATAGATACAACAAAAGATTACAACAACTATTTTGTATATGTTCGTCCCAATATGACATAGTTTTTAGTGATTATTTACAAATTAGTGTTTATAAAGATAATGTGTTGAATGTAGTCTATAGTATGGATGAAAAGTGATACAACAAAATACTACAGTAAGTCTATGTATGTTTTGAAAATATCAAATAGTTTTACTGTTGTTTGGCATGTGTTCCTTCGTCATCTTCGCCGTGGTTTTTGTATTTCATTCGTTTGGGACGTGATGTTTTCTGATCTGTGAAATAGATAGATGTTGGTTATGTGTTGGTTATAAATAAATTGTTATATGTTATTCATACGTGTATGTTCTAATTGGAAGCGTTTTCTGATTTCACATGATTTAGATGGGGTGAGGTGGTCCGTAGTTGTGATGCTTTGCTGATCCATTGTTGTTGAAGGTGTAGTTGGTGTTTTTGGAGGTGATGTGATTGTTGGTTGTTATATGCAAGCAAGTAGTATAACCAACAAAGATTTTCAAGTGCTTTGGGCCTATGACTCATTAGGAAAGGGGATGTGGAGGAGGACGTTAACCATTGCATAAACGTGACATGGTTAAAGTGGATGAAGGCCATAGAAGCACTAGCATTGTGTGAAACCGAAGAGAAAACTTTATAGATGACAGTAAAGCCAACTCAAATATATGGAGGTTGTTTATGAAGAAATGTGAGAGGAAGATGTAAATCATGGAATGAAGATGTTGTGTACTTGTAGCAGATCATTGTTGGAAAGATACTGAATACGGCAATATAAAATTCATTGGGAGTTGTATCAATCATCGAAATCTTAAGGGAAATGAGATTATGGTAGGCAGGACATGTCTAGAGGAAGCAACTCAGGATAGGTAATATCTATCACAGTCAATAATGCAAGGAATAAAAGACACTTGAGAAGTGAAGATGACATGACCTATGAGAAGAAAGTGAAAATGGAATGGGGTCGAATAGGAATAAAAGACACTTAAAAGCAAGGTAGGGGAGTAATATATATACTATTTTATTTTATACTTTTGCGGTATATCGTATTTATATTTGTTTTCTATAGAAATAATCTCTCCAATTACCTTCAATATTCCATTCCATCCAACAAAACAAACCATTAAAACATGATTTAGCATGTTTCTGTGGGTAAATCCTAACTGTAAAAAGGTACACATAGAGGTGAGTTCACTTCATCATGAATTATGTACAACAAATCATGTGGAATTTTATACAACTTCAAGCTTTCATGAAATGTGCAAACTTATGAAAACATTATACCTACAAAAACCCCCATTAGAATTACAACTTTACAAAGCTACCCAAAAGAAGCACTAATACACACTTAAAATGAATATCCCCATCACCACCACCTATTATGTACACATCAAACCTAAATGACTCTTGTACCCACCACTTCCATGACACAATCTCCACCGCAGTCAAAGGGCACTCAAGTAATTTCACACAAGAGCCTTTGCAGGGAGTCACTAACATCACAATGACCCCACACTATTGTCCCATAAGCAAAACCAAAACTACTACATGTTTTCGCCTCTTGCTAATAAATACGTCTTCTTGTTTCTTGTTATAGTTTCACACTTCTGATGGCTTTTCCTAAAGAGGCTGAGATTGAGTTGTGCCCAAGTATTTATCCATGGAATCTTTTTTATGCTCCGGATCAAGGCTGAAGATGTCAATCACACCATGTTAATATAGAGATAATTTCAACAAATAGCAACAGACTTTCATCTATAAGTTGCTATACCTATTTCTGACACCAAGAAGTGCAGAGTGGACTGCACGTGCGGCGGCAGAAGCCGGAGCTATGGCGGCTCCGGGAGCGGCCTGCACCGCGGTAGACAAAGCGGACCCGACACCTGCCCCGCGTTGGTACTTTTTCAGGGGAGCCTGGACTAAAGCAGAGGCGGATCTTCCTATACCATCACTCATGGTCTCAAAAGCCTGTCACATGGATGAAATTTTTTCTTGTAAAAGGGTTTGAATCTTGATGTGTTAAAAAGACGAAAAAGCCCTTGATTACCTACCTGTTGTATCCCTTGGCGAGCATCTTTGGGTTGACTGGGTCGTCCATATGGGTTGACCCTGGTTTGTATAGGCCTTGGGATGGAAGTTGGTGAGGTGGTGGAAATTATTTCCTCTGCTTGGAGGAGGATGGCATGTACCCCTGCTGCCAAATGTGCCCCTAGTCCAATAGCTTCAAGTGAGACACTCCTCAAGAACCCAATTGTTCCTATACAAAATTTCAAGGATGATTCACTGAATTAATAAAAACAAAAAAAGTTTTTTTTTTTTTAGTTTATTATTTTACCTCTTTGCATGCCCTTCACTAATCTGCGATCTTTTTTATAGTTCTTTACAGGTAAAGAAACTAATTTTGCAGCACTTGAACCAATTGCAACTAGTGATCGAATTGGAGGAAGACCTTTCAGTAGTTTGTGAACCTGTAAAATGTATAATAAATAATATATAAACAAATGGCTATTTCTTGCATTTATCCCTGGAAATAATAATAAAATGAAAACCTGATTCTGGGAAATGTCTTCCAACCATTGGCCAATAATGGTCTCACATACACTGCTCCATCCATAAACACCAACAGCTTGAACATTTTTCAGTTGTAACTCTACACCCTGAAAATATAAAGTAACAAAATGACTATTAATTTATGTCGGATAAGAATAAAGTTGTAGTTAACCCCATAAAAACGAAAGAATATGCATGTAAATAAATCAAGAAAGTTACCTTCCATTGAAATAGATTAACAAGTTCCACATATTTCCCATGGCCTAAAGCAGGTAAGTCAACGCGAGAAGGAATGTAGTCAACACGAACAACAACAGGTGTTATGCTAAATTTCTGAAACAAAGATATTTGCCAGGTATGAGTACTAAAAGAACAACAAACAGAATTTATTTATGTGTAAATATATATAGCTTGCCTGGAAATAAGGAAGTAATGCCTCCTCTGGCAAATCTATTTCAAATGTTTCTTGTGAATGATCAGGAGACAAGTTCTTTCCACCAAAGAAATTGATTAAGAATTCAAGTTGGCTTTGATGAAGATGTAATCGAATAGGAAGCACTGAAATTTGTAACCTGAAAAAATATAGACATTGAAGAGATTAATGTCAACAAGCAAAGGAAGAAGAAATAGAAATCCAAACTTACCTATATTCTTCAAGAGGAATTGAAGGATGTGGTCTAACAGATTCTAAATCAAATTTCAAAGCCCTAGAACACGATTCCCTAGGGCGATCTTTTGATTGATAACACCCCAGAATCTGTCTCCATGGTGCTCGATTGCTGACATCATCGAGGCAGAGATCTTGAATTGAAACAGAAAGCTTAGAGACAGTTATTTCACCATCAGGGAACATATCATATTGAAAACCCATCTTTGAAAGCTTAAACTCTAAGCCTATATCTTTATTCCTCATGCAAGAATCGGTTGTATATTGCCAGTGCAACCCACCATAGAGTGTCCACCTTACATCCATATTTTTCAAAACCACACGACCCTTAACTTTTTTAGAGGGTCCACTTTCAACAAAATGTTTGGATTTTGTTTTTTCTCCATTACCAAAAACATGATCCTCAACAATTGTCAAAAGTGAATCCCCATACCATCCGCTTCCAACTTGCCCTTCAGTTTCCTTTAGAATTACCGTTTTGCCACTGGAACTTTGGTTGTTGAAGTACCCGTCTATGAACTCCAGTCCACTATCTTCCAACCCAAACATCTGAAATGGGACTTTAACAGGTGGCACAAATTCATGACTTTCATTCAAATCAAATGCTCCTTCAGATATTTCATCCATCAAGTTGACTGTATACGTTTCATGAAACTCAGAACTTGATGAAGCAGAATGGTGGCTTGAGCTTCTTGATTTGCAACTCTCTTGTGACATCTGGACATCATCCCACCTTGTTTGCAAATGAACAATTGATTCTTCAACATCAGGAGCAAAAATCTGCTGGATTTGAGCAGCAAGACGAGCAAGTCCTGATGTAGAATCTTGGCAAGTTTCTAGAACAATATGAGATTCATGACATTCCATTTCCCATTCATGTCCATTTACACAATTTGTTCTTAAAACAGCTTCGATATGTGTTTCTTCTGCAACTTTTACATACCCAAATCTTCGAAGATTCTGCTCACTGTAAGATCTTTCAAGATTCTTAACACCAGATTCTTCACATAACAGTAGGCCTAAATCATGACCTTTGATTTCATACTCCTTTTGGACTGAATTAGGTGATGAAACATTTGAAAGTTTCAAACTTGATGATGCTAGAAAACCAGAAACACGAGGTTCAGAATCTTGTTGAGATGTAGGATTACTTGAGTATGGTTCATAGCTCAAACCGATATCAATCAAGTTAAGAACAAAAGAAGAGCCAGAAATTGTATCTTCCTTTTGGTCACTTTCGGTTGAAGTCTGGCTGAAAAAAGATATGATAGCATCAAACCAATCCAAACGACCACCTATGGCAACTATAGTGGCACATCTGATGTTTATAGATACTTGACTCATAAAAGTTTGTGGGTCCCACATGTGTATGATATCAGACCCTGGAAGCCTAGAAGACAGTATGTTTGAACCTTCACCATTTCCACGTCCCTTTGTGGAGTTTTCACATGAGATAAGAAGAAAGTTTTTACCAGAAACTTCTGTAGTAGAACCCAAAAGATCTCCCTCACCATGACCCACCCAAAGAAAACTGGCCCCACATATTCCCCCTGTATTTGACACAGTTAACAACTCAAAGTTTCCAACTTTTAGTTTCAGATTACACCAAGATCCCGGAAGTTCATTCCGAATCGAGTCTTTCATTCCCTCCATTGCTACTGAAATCTCCACAAGATTGCATTCAAGAAAGATTGATGATTGAGATGATGAGTGTTTTTGTGTAGTGGGAACTTGATTAGGGGATATGTGTGATAACCAATCGGTAATTTGGTGTGAAAGATTATGTATGTTTTGATATAAAGAACTGTTTAAATTGATGGTGACTGGAGATAAACGAGCATGAATGAAAAATGAAGAGGTTAAAACCATTTCTTCTCGTGTTTGAGTGTTAAAGTCTTCTAAATCCTTAGTTGTGGTTACAAATGCAAACCCATGGCCTTTTCCTGTTGATTTATTCCTACTAGTGGTTCCATCTGAAGTAGAAAGAATCTTGGCTTTTTTTGTTATCCAAGGACCAGTCACAGCATTGTCTTGAAATATCATACTGAAAACAGATGGATGCCCTGTTTTATCAAATACCGATAATACCCTTTCCACACGAAATTTGAGATTTTGCATGTCATTCACAAAGTAGACTGATATATTTCCTACACTCAAGTGGAAGGAACGCGAGGGTGTGACACGAAATCTTTGACTTGATTTGACCTTCCCCAAGGGCAATGGAGAAGAAAAATCAATGACAATGAACTCATTCCATGATAAGTAGGTTTTATATTCTTGATTTTGATTTTTCTCACATGGAAAACATAACACCATTCTTGCATCAAGAAGAAAGATGTTGCCTCTTAGAACTTCTCTATGTGAGTGATTTGGGGTGATATTGATATCACCACTGATCGATGCAGAAAGGTCCTTTTTGACATATATTTCACGAGATTTTTCTATTTCTTTGAAAAGATCCAGCACTGTAGTTATCAGATGAAAGTTTACCCAGAAAACGAGTGGTGGAAGTTTTATAGAAAAAGATTTTGGCTGTGACTTGACATCTTGGGAAACAGTAGGTGTGATAAACTGGCATTGTGTGACACCAGAAGTTTTAAGAATCAAAACCTTTGCCACGTCATCACTGTAAATACCTCGATAACCTCTTTGTGAAACGTTTGGAGAATCACTTTGAACCTGAAAACTCAAAGGAGGACAAGCACCTTCAACTGCAGCTTGCTTCTTTCTGATCAATGAATCTTGAGTTTTCACATTTGAATCGGATGTATTGCTGAAATGATCAGCTACCTCAATATGGTTGACTGATGCTTCAAAGTTTGATTCTCGGGGACACACCTGTTACCTTATCAAATTTTAAACTTAGTTTAAAGGGAAATGTGATTTAAAAATAAAAGCCTACACACACAATCATTACCTGTAACATAAGCTGCATCTCATGAAAATCTGCATTTATATAATGGATACAAGAAGGCTTCTTGTCTTCATCCACAAAGGAAAACAAGATTACAATATGTGTGATCCTTGCCTTGAGACTAGTTTCAACATGTTTCTGTTCTGCATCACATTGAGAAACAAGAATCATAAACATTGTACAGAAACAAGAATCATAAACATTGTACAGATACACAGTCAAACTGCTTACTTTCAGTTTCATTTTTTTCAAGAAATTGTTGAATTTACACATACCAGAGGGGATATGAAGAGATCCAGAAGCAAGATTAGATGCAGCAGTTATGGCACTGAAAACAGAACATGTCCAATTCCACATCCCACTGTTCCCCAATGCAGATTGTGAAGTTCTCAATTCATCAAAGCATTCAAAGAATTGATCCACACTGGCATCAATATCTGGTTCTTCAGTTTTCGTGTCTAGGTTACTGGTAACAGGTGATGTCATCCAATCTGATATTAAATGTGACCCTCTAAGTAAAGCATCCAGATATGATTCTGTTTCAGGTTTCTGAGAGGGTTTATCAGATGAAAACTCTGATGAATAACCATGGAATGATGCATTGTAGTATACAGATTCGTTCGGTTTATTGTCCATAAAACTCTTGTGGTCGTTCTCCAGTTCCTCAAAAACATGCATTAAATACATAAAGCTTTTTAAGGAACTGGGTTGTAATCTTATTTCTAGAGGATCAATAAAAACATCAGCATCTAGTTTTCTGATATCTAAAGAACCATTCTTCCATGGTATACTTAATTTTATCGTCCCTGAAAATCCTCCCTTTTCTCCTGTAATGACTGGAGTACATGGAAATGCTGATTTGTTGCCAAAATCATCTAGCTGAAGAAACTCAAGAACTGCTCCATCAAATTTTAAAAAATTTGTCAGTTGACTTAGGCCAAGAAAACCATCAACTGTCCTTTGACTATCAAGGTCAACATCTTCAGAAATTCCAGTTCCACATTGCACTTCACCAATTCGTAATACCAAGGTCCTGGAAAACCCTTTTTCTTTTGGTTCTTCTAGAAATGGATCAAGGGCAACAATCATTTTCTTGATTTTGACATGAAAGCTTGTGAGCAACCATTTAACCATTTTAGCAATGGTTTTGACTCCTTCATGAATGTCCACAGAAGGATTTGTCATTGTACTGTTGACCAAATCTTGTTCTGGTGTCGTGAATCCATGACTGGTGTAGGTATTACTATCTTGACCAGAAGTAGAAGGTTCGTCTGCGGCTTGAGAACTTCTTTTCCTACCAGGAGCAAGGACAATTTCGAGTTCTTCAACCTCAATTTCACAATTTCTACGCTTCCATGGAAGTCTAACTGTTAGAGAACCTATGGATCCTTCTTTAACAACCAATACGGCTGCTTCACCAAACTGAAAATACAAGCATAAACCAGCACATGTGTAAGTGTTACGTATGGAATTCCCAATTACCCTTGAATATCAGTTCAAACTCTCGTTCTTGAACAAAATCATGCGATTCATATCAAAATTCCGTAAAACAAAGACAAGAAACTAACCTTCTTATTAATAAAATCGACGTTAAGTGCCAAATCAGAAAGCTGAATTGTGCCGTTGCTAAGCTGAACATCAAGCTGATTAAGATCGATGTCGCCAAGAATAAGTTGCCCTAATTTCTTCTTCAACAAAAACTTGCACACCTTCTTTATGGCCAACCGATAGAAGACCGACTCCGCCGATTTGGCGAAGTTAGAAAGCATCTTTCTAAGAAATTTAATGTTTAGGGCTTCTGAGAAGAATTAGGGTTTTGGAAACGGAGAATTTGGTCGTGAATCCTGATTGAGAAAGGTCGAAGCTTTCGCGTCCATCCAAGCAGGAAGAGAGAGAAAGATTGGGATGAAAGTTTAATATAATGATTGTGTTGATTGAGAAGTAAACAGACAAATACAGGGATTTCCTCAAGCTTCCAAGTCTCCTTGAGACTTGCTTCGAATCTTTCATGATCATCGGATAAATATATATATTTACATAAAACCCCCCTTTACTTATGCAGGTTTTGCCTTTTACAAAAGGGTCACTGTTACTTTGTTAGTGCCGTTCGTTAAAAAGCCCTCGAAAAGGAAATAAAAGTAGAGATGCTTTACAAAAAGACAATATTATTATTGAGCTTCAAGTAGAGATGATAATAGGATGGATATTGAGGACAAAATCTTATATTTATTATTAAAACTGTATTTAAATTTAGACTTTATCTTTTCGGATTTACCGTATATCTATCGAGTATTCAATTTATGATCTGAATATGTTAATATTCATTTGTTAGAATTTCGTTATCTAAAATCCGATCATACTCTTATTCAAATATGACTTAAATTCTTTTGATAATTGTAAAAGTCCTAACAATTTTATTATCTAACAAAATGGTCAAAGATATGGAAGTCGGCGTCGACATGTCTGTAAGACTAGACTTACAAAAAGTAGATTTTTAGTGTCTTCAAGCACCTCATGCTTAGGATTTTCTGCTAACTATTTTTATTAATGACCACAGACAGCATACGTCTCTTGTGAAATATCATACTATCCTTCGATACCGCTTTATGATTCATTTATTCCCGATTGACGAGATATGTCCAGTTTGCCACAAGCATGTTTAAACTCATTTGGGGAACATGCAGTTCATTATAGAGAGCTTCATAGCTTCAAATATCGACATGATGTGGTTACAGATGTTCTCTTTGATGTTTGTCGGCGTGTTGGTATTTTCGTCAAGAAAGAAGCGGTTTTTGACTGACCCGCTTGATGAAAGAGTCACACTCAGACCGACAGACAATTTGGTCTTTGGATGGGTAGGAGGGAAGCAAGTTTGTGTGGATCTTACTGGGATCTCCCCTCTTGTGGGTTTTGAGGAATGGGGGTTAGCGTGTGTAAAGTGACAACACACGAGAATGCATGCATTGAAAATCGACTTGTGTTTATAACTTTCGCATTTGACACATCTGGTTTTCTCGCATCAGAGTCGGTGAAGTTCTTCAAAAAAGTCCAACAGGTCATGCATAATAATGTTATATCTCCTAGATCCACAAGTGTTGTTTTCAAAAGAATTATTTTTGCAATCCTAAAGGAACTAGCGGCATAATTTGTTGTTCGTTTGCTTTCCATCGATATTTTTTGCCTTGTTTAAGAAGTTTGGGTTTAATTATATATAAAACAAAATTCGATTAAATAACTATAATCATCATCATACAAAGTTTGAAATATATAAAATAATTTAAATAATAACATAAATAGTAAAAACAATCTTAAAAATGGCGAAACAACAAATACGGGAGACGAGAGACGATTATGGAGTCTAAACATCTCAACTTTAGGATTTTAATTTTGAATATTGACATAGACGACTTGACTTAATATCAATCTAGAGGTTGGAGAACGAAAAGTCGGAAGTCTAAAGATTCTAACTTCGAAATTTTAATTTAAATTGTAAAACTTTATGGCATTCACCACTACCATAAACCATTTCAAACAATTTTGATTATTGTTGACATGATTATTCTTACTTTGTCCTAGTAATATTTAAATAACATAATTAAACCAATTCTGTATTTTTCACAATGCACTATTTAAAATGTGAAATAATAAGGTTCCAATAATCTAACATCATCAATTAGTTGCAATGTAAAATTTCTTTGGGAAAAAAATTTCCTTTAGATGATTCGGCTACTTTCATTCCCAAAAGTAACCCAAATTGCCCAAGTCCTTGAGTTTAAAAACATGACTTTGTTTGACGTATTAGCTGAAAAGCTAGCTGTTAGCTGAAAAGCTGACTGATAGCTGAAAAACTAGTTGTTAAATATAAAGTTAACTAATAACTGAAAAGCTAGCTGATAAAAAATGACGTTTGGTAAAACTAGCTGAAAAGCTAGTTGAAATATATAAAATTACATAAAAGGACATGTAAGAGCATGTGTTTCTATATTTAATTAAGGGGTGTATTTGGAAATTTTTAAAGAAGCTCCTAAAAAGCTAGTCTAAGTAGCTATTCAAAAAGCTAGCTTATAAGCTACTTTTTGGCTTACCAAACACGACAACATAAAAAAGCTCGAAAAATAAGCTAGCTTATCAGCTAGCTGTGGCACGCCAAACACAGCCTTAACTGTAATTTGAGCTTGGCAATTTCAATGGAAGATGAACCTGTGATGATAATGTCGTCGACATACACCAACAAAGCAACATAATTCTTATTTTGACCTTTGTGAAATAGTGAATAATCTGATTTTGATTGATTAAAACCCATTGAAAGCATGAATTGAGAAAACTTCTCAAACCATTGTCGTGAAGCCTGTTTCAGTCCATATATAGATTTATGAAGTTTACACACACGCTTGGACTTTAAACATGCTGACAATTGTTCCCCCTAAAGATGAATACCATGTGGAATGTCCATGTAGACTTCCTCATGCAAGGTGTTGTTAAGAAATGCATTATTAACGTCTAATTGAACTAAATCCAATGATTTTGCAGCAGTTATAGCAAGAAGCATTTTACAGTGACAAGTTTGGCGACTGGTGAATAAGTATCAAAATAATCAACCCCTTCTTGTTGTTTAAAGCCCTTAGCCACCAAACGAACTTTATGTCTTTCCACTTGACCATTTGATCCATATTTGACTTTATATACCCAACAACATCCAACTGAATTTTTACCATGAGGCAAGGGCATAATGGTCCAAGTATTATTTGCTTTCATAGCATCCAATTCAGATGACATTGCATCTCTCCATTCTTTAAATTGGCTTGCTTTAGCATATGTTTAACATCCTGTTTCGGATCGTTTTGCGATTCAAGGCTCGTGGGACGTAATCTGAGTATGAGAAGGTTTTAAGGCTTTGAAGGAGAAAGATTTTGGCCCTTTTTGGATATGAATAAGGTAGGCGATGTGATGAAAGGGTTTGGGTTGTGCTTTAGAGCCCAAAAGTATCGGTAAAGGCGTTGGCTCGATCTTTTATGAATTTTGGGTTTTACTCATGGAGTTTTGAGGCTGTGATGAGTTGCTTGAAGCATAGGCTACTCGCCACCTTTCCGTGGATATAAGGTTCGTTGGAAACGGACTTATAACGAAGAAGTTATGATAGTTTGAAGTTTTAGCAAGATTAGTCCTTCTTGAGAAATGGGTGGCTATTGGGTACGGGGGTGTACACTTGTGTACGCGTAGCGTACTCATGCGCTTTGCATGATCACGGAAGCCACCTAGTACGTTGGGCGTACCAAAGGATACGTTGGGCGTACCAAAGGGTACGTTGGGTGTACTAGGTCCAGAAAGAAACCCTAATATTTTGGGGTGTCCCTATTTAAGGAACATTATGGCCTCATTTTCAGCCACCATTTCTAGCCTCCAAGCCCTCTCAAACCCTAATCTCGTTTCTCCTAGCTTGTGTGAGTATGGAGGCTCATTTGAGTGTTTGTGGTGAAGCTCTTGGTGAAGAGTGATCCTTGAAAGAGGATATCTTGTGCTTCTAGCTCTTGGATCTGAGTTCTACTCGTGTTGGTGCATCTCCCAGAGCTATCAAGTTCGAAACTTGATCATTGTTGTGCTAGTTTGTGACAACCGTCAAATTCTGGTCAAGTCAAAGTCAAAAAAAGTCAACAAGTCAAACCGGTCAAGTCAACTAACCCTTGTATACTAGGGTTTACGTTATGTATTTACTGTACAACTCACTATTTTAATAAGAAATCATCACTTGGAAAGTTCGTATTTTTAGATTTCTGTAACCCTAATCGGGGTAAGTGAGGTAACAAAACGATAAAACACTATTGCATACCCATCGGGGGTGTGTAAGATCCTTAAATATGGCTTAACGGGGTTTACGGACCTTGCGTTACGAAGCCGAACACTAAAAAAGATCACAAACATAGTCTCTCTCAACCTCTCTCACTCTATCTCTCTCTACCTCAAATCTCTCCAAGTATGTGAAATCTCTCCCAAATCTCTCTAAGTATGAGAAATCTCACCAAGTATGTGAAATCTCTCCCAAATCTCTCTAAGTATGAGAAATCTCTCCAAGTACGTGAAATCTCTCCCAAATCTCTCTAAGTATGAGAAATCTCTCCAAGTATGTGAAATCTCTCCCAAATCTCTCTAAGTATGAGAAATCTCTCCAAGTATGTGAAATCTCTCCCAAATCTCTTCCAAATCTCTCTCAAAAGTTTCTTTAACTTTTTATAGTCTTTCGGGTCATCCTGATCCTTAACCGGGTCAAAAACCGCTTAAAACGGGGTAAAAATGGGCAAGATAGCCTTAAGGAACCGAAACCCCTCTTTAAGGGGGCGAACCCTCTTAGAGTCGAAGGTCCCTTAAGGGACCTAACCCTGCTGAACCAAAGTGATCATGACCGAACCCAAAGATAAGAGGCACCGAACCCGAACCTCGCACCAGGGACCGAACCGAGCTTCGCCTCTAGCCTTTGGACTGAGCCTTCCTTTCGCCTTCGCCCCATTTCGCTCCTGACCACCTTCGCCTTCGAGCCCAGCAGCAGTAGGGACCGAACCTCAGCCCAGTATCGAGAAGTCTCGTAGATAGGCCAAATTCACCCGGTTTTCGACTACGACTTCATTTTAGGCCCGTTTTACATGATTTTAACGCGGGATTTTCACCCAAAATCATATTTTAACATATAGAACCCCATACTTCATAATTAATCACGTTTTTGGGGTATAATCCTTATCCAAGAAGAGTGGGTGGGATATTATTGGTGGAGTGTTGACTTTACTTTAGTGTATGACACAAGCAACCACCCATGCCCACTCCATGACCAGCCCTTGTCCTTCCACCATACCTAGTCCTTTCATTGTACTCTTTCCATCATTTTTCCAGCCACATCCTTGATCAAAGGTTGGAAAACTCCCCTCTCTCCTCACATTTCTCTCATTTTCCACCAAAGAACAAACTTCATTCTCTCTCACTTTCTCTCTCTAAATTTTGAGATTCAAGGCTATTCTCCAAGCTTTTCTTCTACTTTTGGTAAGTATTATCATCCTCCATATGATTATTTCACTCCTTTCTACTCAAATCATAGATTTCTTACACAAACTCCTTCATATTTGAGTTAGATCTTCGAATCTTCAAGCAACCTTCCAAGTGTTCTTGAGTTGAACACTTCTTTTCTTCAACATCCATCCACTGAAACCACACAAGGTGAGTTCATACCCCTACCTTTTCACGTTTTCTTAAGTTTTATGGGTGGTGGTGGGGGGGGGGGAATACAAGTTAAAACACCAAGAACAAAACTAAACTCTTCCAACAGCTTTCATTAGAAAAGTTTAACTCCATTCACGGACTGTTTTGATCAACTTAAACATTTTAGTTTTCAAAACTGTATTAGGTGCAAATAGTTCAGGTTCATACCTTTAAAATTACTACTTGCACATCTCCGCACGATTTTTCTACAATTTATAGTGATTTTTACAAAATTGTCTATCATTTCAAGAGCAAATCCGGACCAGTCTGGGAATATGGACATTTTTACACAAGTTAAAGGTCTTTAAAAATCACAATAAAAATTAGGAACAAACTAGAAACATTTTCCAAACTCTCAGAATTTACGGATTCTAATTTCGACTTCAAATGATTTTTCTATGATTTTTGTAAGAACATGAACAAAAAGGTTAAAACTAGAAAATGGGTAACAATTTCATTTGCACCTTGTAGCTTGTTGAGCAAGGTGTGTGTTATTATATATATACATGTTGTTGATAGTAAATATTATATACCCTTTCTTAAAGGTACGAATCATATGCAAGGGTTTACTACCACTACAAATAATATTAATAAATTATAATATGTATAGTTAAGCCTATTATACACCACAAATAAATATGCTAAACTCTAATAGGTATAGTTAGGTGCATATGTATTACAAACACTATGATAAGCTATAATAGGTATAGTGTATGTTTCATTTACATTACATATTCATTATAAAAAGGGTTTTTCATTTCATACAAATGTTTTTGATAAATTATAATAGGTATAATTTATGTTCACTACCACTACCACTATTTGATAAACTATAACATGCATAGTTCATGTTCACTACCACTACCACTATTGGATGAACTATGATGTGTATAGTTTATGTTCACTACCACTACCACTATTTGATAAACTATAACATGCATAGTTCATGTTCACTACCACTACCACTATTTGATAAACTATAAATGGTATAGTTTATGTTCACTACCATTACTTGATGAACTATGATAGGCATAGTCTCGGTCTTTGGTTTTTAACACTACATTCTATCTAGAATTGTTAGTTTTTAGCCATAATTACTAAGTGTATATGCTAGAGTTACATAGAATTTAGTCGTGATCGACTTAGAATTGGTGGGTCCGCTTTATTTCTTATTCCTTGTTTGGTTGTGGGCCTAGGGCAGACCCATTACATTCGACGGTCTATTTAACTTTAATTTTATATAGCTTATATACACTTAGATATTATAGAAGGAAACTATAGAAAATTATAGGATGCACTATTTTATAACATAGAAACTTACAATTCACTCTTTAAGGAAAATATTGGATTTTCTGGAATAACTTTATCGCTTTTACAAGGAAAACAGTTTCTTTTTCAAAATAAAACTCTTATGAACTCACCAACTTAATTGTTGACACTCTTTCAAAACTATTTGTATTCTCAGGAAATCAATAAACAGGTAATCAAGTGCTTTTGAGGATGGGACGTTAAGGCGTCAAACTTTTCAAATTTGTCAACATAATGTAATTGATTTGGAAACATGTAAACTTATACTATGGTGTAACTTTTTCGATTATATTTATGTTGGTTGTGTTTACTTTGATCACTATTGCAATTGTTGTCATGATACTATACATGAAGTCCTCCACCCCCGGACGTTTCCGCCATCCTTGGTTTGGGGGTGTGACATAGTTCTTGTTTTGGGTCCATTTTTAGGGTTTTATGTCCCAAGATTGGAACTTTATGAGTTTGGTGAACTCCAGAGCAAATATCTTGTCCTTTTGAGTACATTGGGTTGCCTTGATTCATAAAAATGAGAACTTGGTCGTCTAGACCTCTCCATGCATGTGTTAAAATGAGTAAAGAGAGTCTTAATTGTTATTTTTGGAAGTTGGATCCCATTAAGACATGCAAACTGATAAAGTCGCCAACTTTATCAGTTAGGGACTTGTAATGAAGCTTGCCTGAGGTGTGGATGCTTTGGGCTAAAGTGGTTAAGATGAAAATTGAGGTTTGTGGACCAGAGCAGTACGCCCCGCATACTGAATTAAGTCCCCCGACTAGGATTTGTGTGTACGCTGAGCGTACCAAGGGAGGTACGCCCTACGTAATCTCGCTATGGGTTTTTTGGGCTAGATCTCATTTTGGTCCTTCAGTGTTGGGTATTGGTTTGGGCTTTCTGTATTGGAGACTTTTGGTCAGAGGAATATATATATATATATATATATATATATATATATATATATATATATATATATATGTTTTGGACCCTTATGTTGGGCTTGCCATTTTGGACTTAAGTTTAGGGTTGGGCCTTAGTTGGGCCCAATAGGCTTGGGTTATTTATGGGTTGGGTTAGTGGACCATTTTTAGACTTAATATGTGGAGGCTTGGTCTTAGATCCTAATTGGGTTAATTGTGGGTTTAGCTCAGTGTTAGAGGTTGGTGTGCAGCAACAACATTTATAGGATTTGTTCGTCATCTAAGGTGTGTCTTCTCACTATACTTACCTGTGTGGTAATGCATGAGTGACCGAAGGGTCTTATTGGTGTTATTGACCGGAGGGTCTTATTTGTGTTATTGACCAGAGGGTCTCTTTTATGTTGATTGACCGGGGGGTCTTAATTATATTATTAACCGGAGGGTCTTACTTGTATTACTGACCGGAGGGTCTTATCTGCTTTATATGTTATTATGCATTCTGTCTTTGTGACTTATGCTTTTATATTATTATGTATATATGTTGAGTTATAATCGGAGGGTCTTATTCGTGTTATTGACAGGGGATCCTATTTGCTTATATTGAGATATGTGTTATTGTGCATTATGTCTTTGTGATTTGTGTTGTTACATTATCATGTGCATGTATTAAGTTATGACCAGAGGGTCCAAACCGAGCCGTGAGACCGGAGGGTCTTCACTGAGACACTTGACCGGAGGGTTCTTATCGATACATAGCCATGAGAGGCTAATTATTTATGTGTGTGGTATTTTGGGGAACTCACTAAGCTTCGTGCTTACCATGTTGAGTTAAATGTGTTTCAAGTACTTCTATAGATTCCGGGAAGGCGAAGACATGATTGTACACACACCAACTTGATGATTGAGTTTATGTGGATTATGGGATATTTTGATAACAACTTATTATGTTTTGTGTTTGGGGAAAAATTTTCAAATTGGCATGAGAATTTTCAAACTATGTTTTGTGAAACCTTAAAATGAAAATTTTGTCTTGAGTTTTGAGGTGTTACAATATGAAATGGCTCCACATTAGCTGAAACATTCATAACAAAAGCTTTGTGTGTAGAAGAAAGCTTGTCATAAGAAACATAGTCTTCGATAGGATAAGAGCAATGTGTATTTTGAATGACATTACAGTGAAAATCTCGAAGATATGATGGTTGTTTTTGTGGTCTAGTTGACCATCGAAGAGTTGGTTGAACATCTGCAACAATTGGCTCATTATCTTGATTATAACGTGTGTGATTGGTAACATTTGGAACTTGGAAATTATCAATACTTTCATCTAAATGAATTAATGGCACCACAGTATGAGAAAAATGATCAATACACTTGATCACGGAACCATCTTGAAAAGGAAACAAATCTTCATGGAAAACAGCATCACGAGAATAAAACATCTTATTAGATGTTAAATTTAAGAATTTATATGCTTTTATCTCTGGTGGATATCCCATAAAAACACATGTTGTGGCTCTAGGACTGAATTTTGTTCTTTGTGCAGTGAGAGTAGATACATATGCAAGACAACCAAAAGTTCGAAGATGTGAATATTCTAGTTGTTTACCATACAATTTAAAATATGGTGATTGGTTCA